>NC_136483.1:94863117-94935617 GCF_053919585.1 Euprymna scolopes
AAATTTTCGTTACTGAAAAATGAGATTGTTGGCCTATTTGGTCTTCCATAGTTTGCTTTTTATCGACTACAAACGTAAACAGTGTCGATCTAGACTCTAGATCGACGCGAAATAACTGGTTGCCCATATGAATAAGTAGAATTATTTGAAATCCAGGTACTTATATTATAATATTTTTGCATATTCTCATAGAAACCCATCTTAAATCTTAGTTAAACAACAAATAAATAAATTATTTCAAAACCCATTTTTTCTAAATATTTATGTACGTTATTTGTGCAAGACAAAAAATGTCAATGGTTAACTTTTTGGGAAAATTTAACATTTAAAATTTAATTAAAAATAGTAGAAAAGGTTTTACATTATTCTGTTTTCTATTTGATAAAATTCAGGGTTTTATCTTTCTGGAACAAAAAGTTACTCAAAATAATGGATTTTAATAAATGTAATTTCGTTTTAAACAACAACAACTTGATTTTTCGGCCATTTTTGTGGTGCCTAAAATATATATATATATATATATATATATATATATACATACATATATATATATATATATATATATATATATATATATATATATATATAACGAAATACGCATCAAGTGAGCTTGAAAGCCAAGTCACAACGTAATATAAGGAAAATAAACAAATATTTTACTTGTCTGAAATTAATCACAACTATATTCTAGAATAAGACTCCATCTTCAGTGTGTTGTTTTGTTTCTTTTTTCCTTTTCTTCTTCCTTGCCATGTTGTAAAACTTGGGAAAGAAATATGTTTGTAAAGAGCCGTGCATTGTATCTGGCGGTTGCAACGAAATAATAACGTCAAGAATGAGAGTTCATATAGAAACAAGTAAAATATTTTCTTTATTTTCCTGTATTATGTACTGCAGTTTTAAATATATGTATTTCAACAATAAATCTATGTGTCGCAGTATTAAATCTATGTATTGCGATAATAAAATTATGTGTTGCAATAATAAACTCATATGTCGTAATAATAAATCAATAAGTGAATAAGTAAGAAATATGGAAACAATTAAAAGACAAATCGATGAGAACTCAAACGTTGGTATAGAAAAAACACAAATTTATCTGTGAAGATGAACGTAGAATTAAATGCAAGGAAGATGCCGAATAAGGGGGGGGGAGAAATCCCCAAAAGAATGCAAGTAAAATGTCCTTATTCCGCTTTCTTCTCTCTTGCCTTTCTTTTTGAAGTATAAGGGCACAAAGACAAAAGGAAAGAAGGATGGTAGGAAGGAAAAGAGAAAGATATGATCATACACACATATATGTACATATCTCTAAATTATATATTTCTTCTATATGACACTTAAAGAAAAAAAATGCTTGGACCATACATCCATACCTTCGATGCATATTCAAATATGATGATACGGAAAATTGAAAACATAAAAAAGGTATTATTAACCAGAAGTTTAAGACTTGTGCCTGAATGTTTACACACACACACACACACATATATATATATATATATTAATATACATATATATATTTATATATATATATATATATTCATATATATACATGTATATGTGTGTGAGTGTATATACGGATGTGTGTGTATATATATATATATATATATATATATATATATATATATATATATATATATATATATACTTCTACTGGAGAAGTGTTAGTCTCAACCAAACTTTTTATTTAAAAAAAAATTTCAAGCGTCTTTAATACATCTCAGTTGGACTGTGTTTACGTTTAATACAGAATCGATTTTATTTGTGAAATAATATGTGAAATTGCCCATATCATCATAATTTTCTACTGCAGAAGTATTAGTCTCAACCAAACTGTTTATTTAAAAAACAGTTCAAGCGTCTTTAATACATGTCAGTTGGATTTTGTTTACGTTTGATTCGTACGTCGATTTTATTTGTGAAATAATGCGTAAAATTGTCCACAGCATCCTCATTTTCTACGGCAGAAGTGTTAGTTTTATAGACAAAGTTGTTATGTAAAAATAAGAACAAGATTGAAATCCGTGCAAATATTTATTGTCAAACTCATTTAATCGTGCCCATCACCATCATCGTCGTCCTGATCATTGAGTATTTATGACTTTTGGAATGTTCCATCATGTGTATTATGTGTATGTATGTATATGCATGTGTATGTATATGCGTATATGTATGCTTCTACGTGTGTATGTTTGCATGTGTGTGCACATGCATATGTATATTGACATACATCTGTATGTATGCATGTGTTTATTTCCATGTATTTGGGAGTGGAGAGGGTTCCCGTAAGCCGTGGTGAAGGCAACCCCCTA
Source organism: Euprymna scolopes (assembly GCF_053919585.1). Lineage (NCBI taxonomy): Eukaryota > Metazoa > Mollusca > Cephalopoda > Sepiida > Sepiolidae > Euprymna > Euprymna scolopes. Next base: position 94,865,433 of record NC_136483.1, read on the forward strand.
GGAGAAGCAAATCTCTTATTTAAAAAATGCCATAAGGCTGGAGACCAGTACCCGCATTAAGCTGGTCTGCAGGCTATTTGTTGCTGGCTATCTTGCTCTTGCTTGTTGCTGGATGACAATATTTTGAAGAGAGAGATTTAGCTGCCGTACAAAGCTAAATCTCTGTAATATCGTCTTTGTATAGATACTCTCTCAGGCATTTATCTATAAAAATAGTCGTGTGGCAATAAAAATGATGTGAGGTGTATAGGCCTGAAATGCTGGATGCCTGTAACAATTGATCTGCCATCATTATATGTATCTATGTATATATGTATGTATATGTGTATGTATATTTATATGTGTACATGTGTGTATATGTATGTATATCTATGTGTATATATATGCATAGGTGTATGAGTATATATATGATTGTGTTTGTATGTATGTACATGTATGTATGTTTTATGCCTGTATGTTTATGTAGTCGTAAATGTGAATTTGTGTATATATGCACATCTGTGTATGTATATGTATGCAGGTGTGTATGTTTATGTACGCATATATATGTATGTGTATATGTGCATGTATATGTATGTGTATATGTGCATGTATATGTAGGTAAGTGTATGTATATATATATATATATATATATTTGCATAAGTGCACGTATATATATATGTATGTGTAAGTATATGTGTTTACATATTTGCATATGTGTATATGTGGATGCATATGTATATGTGTATGTATGTATGTGGGTATGTATATGTATGTGTGTATGTATATTATGCATGGTGTATGTATATAGGTATACACGTGGGTATGTTTATAGATATGTTGGTGTGTGTATATATGTATGTATGTGTGTATATATTTATATGTATCTATGCCAATGACAGTATTGTGTATGTTTGCACGTGTGTATGTATGTGTATGTATGTATGCGTATTATATATTGTGTATGTATGTAGGTATATATGTGTGTGATATATGTTTATGTGTACGTATGTGTACATATGTATGTGTGCGTGCGTGAATATATATGAATGTATACCAATGACCGTCTTCTGTGTCATGTCTACTGGAGCGTGTGAATTCGCCGGCAGGACTAAATAAGTTATTTTCGGGCTCATGAACTTTCAGTGTAAGAGAGAGTGACACTCGTCTGACAAGACTTTGCAATCTGAAAATAATTTCTGACGAGGACGCATCACAGACCGTCTGAAACGCGCGTAAACGATTTCAATGACTTGAAAACATTATTACAATGATCCAAACATAATTCTCAATGAAAAACCAAGACACGGAATAATAAAATAATGTTAAAAAATACAGATTGTTGGTGACTACTCCCATATTTAAATATATATATATATATAATTATATATGTACGTATGATAGGAAATGTATGTATGTATGTATGTATGTATGTATGTATGTATGTATGATAGAAATACTTATTCGATAACGTTGTATTGGCAATGATAGTTGCTATACTTAAGGGGTAGACATTTTGGCTAGTTTTTATTTAATTTAATTTTATGCAAAGGATGACAAAAAGTGGTGAACACTCTTTCAGAAAAAAAATTAGATACTTCCAATTTAAGACGGGTGAGTTATCCGCTCTCGTTTACAGTTAGACACCTCTAACTGACACCTGATATTTGATCTTTGAACGATTCAGCTTGCCTGACAAAAATTAACATAATTTCGTTATTTCTGCGCAAATTCGTAATTCCGCCAACCAATAAGATCTCATCAAAGCATCGTACCAGCAGCAGTTAAGCAGACTGGATAAAAATGGTGCGTCTTTTAATTCACCCGGCAAACTGCAGTCTTAAACTTTGATCTTGACGTCGTCTCAGTTCATCGTATCCCTGCCAGACATTTCGGTGGCATTTCACCGCTATGACCACGAGACTCATTATCATCAGCGCCGGCTTAAACATATTTTTTCTAAAGCCCTTCAACGACTATTTCATCGTTTTTATCATTATCTTCATCGACGCAACAACTCCGGATGTATAGTTTGTTTTTATTGAAAGAGAATGATGTAGAGAAGGCAATTTGAAAACAAGACAGATGGATAAGAGGTAGGTAGGTAAGTAGGTAGATAGCGAGATAGACGGGTATATATATATATATATATATATATATATATATATATATATATAGATAGATAGATAGATAGATAGATAGATAGATATGTGTAGGCCTGTGCATATTTTTGAATGCATATTATGTATGTTCAACATTTTATTGATACTGCTATTAAGATTAATCTTTCTATATATAGTTTTATACTTTTCCTATGTTTTATCTCTTTTTTTTTTCAAGTCTGTTCAACTAGATTTGACTCTTTTATTATCGATCTCTATATCAATTAAGCCAACTTGCTCTCTCGTTATCAATACAGTTATCCGTCAAATATGTCTACATGTCACTTTTCTACAATCGGGCGCACGTGTCTTCCATTAAACAAGGCCATCTTGCTTCGTACTCTGCTCTAGAAAATGCGCATTACAACATATTTTTGTGCGAGAAAAAAAGATAAATACTACAAGAAATCTTTTTTTTTAATATGCGAAATGCAAAGATCCACAAAACCAACAGAAAATGTAAAGTAAAAAAATACTTTATAATCCATTTGGAAACATTATTTTAATATTTTTTTCTGAAAAAAATGTCATGAAAAGAAATACAATTTGTGAAGTTAGAATAATTATTCTTAGAGCAGAAATATATATTTTTTGTATATTAAAAGGTTGCAGCCCTGTAGAAAAAGCGTTTGCCAAATGGTTCAGAAAAGAGTCAGGAAAATGCGCTCAGACTTGAGTTGGAAATGAAATGGTTAAACGTAAAAACGTTTGCAAATGACACCAGATTATATGTATGTATATATATATATATATATATATATATATATATATATATATATATACATATATATACATATACATATATATACATATACATATACATACATATATATACATATACATATATATACATATACATATACATATATATACATATACATATATATATACATATATATATATACACATTTGTAGATCCAACAAAAATAGAATTCACCAGGCTTACATTGTAAACGTAGCATTAAAAAATAACAATATGCTATATGGGTCAGATTTTGGACAACCTATAGAAGGCATTTATTGTTATTGGAAAGGTTTCACAAAAGTTGTATTCGAGAATACTTTATATTAACCGGATGACTATAACGCCAAACACTGTAGTTCGAGAACGATCAATTGGTACTAGTAAAGAAATGAATACCATTCAAAATCAGATGCGCTGGACTTGACAGTTCGTTAGTATGAAGTACAAAATACTTCCTTAACAACTGTTTTCTGGCGAAGGAGAAAATGGGCAAACCATAGCAGAAACCAAGGAAAAGATGTAAGGATCACTGGAAAACAAATGAACATACGTGAGATTGGTGTACACAACTGGAAAGACCAAGCGAAAGATCGATCACTGTGGAGAAAAAGCTATTAGAGAAAGTTATAAGATTTTTTCAAGAGCAGCTTGTAAATCTTGTTGCTTAAATCGTATTTTAAGAAAGTAGGATGAAAATATATCAGAGAAATTACAAGAGGAACAAAAGTAAGTGGCAGATCCTGGATTTGTAAATCATCTGAAATCACACGATCAACGACAGGAACTAAAGTCCTGTGAGGGGGCTTTTCAGCTACGTTAAGTTTTCATATTTGAGGTATAATCAAAAATTTAAAATAGCCTGAGACGAATTTTGAGGATTCACAATATCATCATGCGGCCAACCTTGCAAGAAATACATTTTTTATATCGCATATGTGTACTTTCATGTTCGACCAAAGCTGGATTAAACATTCACCTACGGGCGCACAGACGCACAGCACTAAATATTATGTAATATATATATATATATATAGAGAGAGAGAGAGAGAGAGAGGGAGAGAGAGATAGAGAGAGAGAGAGATAGATAGAGAGAGATGTATATATCTCACTAAGGTGGCATCAGCTAAAATAAAAAAAAATACAATGACTTATGAAGAATGGTTGGTATATTATTTTTTTTTAAAATTATTGCATTGCAATCACCTGTACTCGAAACCGAAACTAAAACTTATGAAGAATTATTAGTAAAATTATTTATAAAGAAATTAAATCACTTTAGTGCCATCAACTATAATCTAAACCGAAACTAAACTTATTAATAATTCTTCGTAAAATTATTTATTACAAGAAATAGAAGTTCATAACAATTAAACAACAACCACTCGGATGTAATCGTGAGAGAAAAACAAATAACACACGCTATACAATTAATATATAGATAACGTATATTTTCACCTTTTAGATAATCCCGATGGTTATTTGTAAGCACTTCTAACTATGAAATATCTATAAATATTTTCCAAACCGAATATTTTAATTTTTTCGAGTCTCCTAGGGTAAGTGTTTCTTTGTAGTAGTCTGTACGTCAAAATAACAACGCAGGCGTATCACACAATTCATTTTATCTTTCTCTTCTTCATATATAATCTATTAGCGTGTAGTTAAAATAATTTCTTATCAAGTATGTAGGCAAAAAAATCACCTCTATCAGTACAGGCGATAAGATCGTTCTGACTCCCTTTGTCTCTCTCCCTTACTCTCTTATATTTCTCTCTCTCTCTATCTGCTTCCCCCCCTCTCTATTTCTCCCTCATCCGATTTGAAACGAGTACTCCAGTACCGGAAAGAAAAATGCCACTTTTAATGCCTCAAAAACCAACACTTCTTTTCACAACTGTCATTCGAATCCTCATGTCTCTCCAATCACTGGTATCTTAAATGATGCGTCATTCCTTTATAAGTTCATGGGGTTTAATATTAACCATGATTTGAAGTACAAGGGAGGTATTTCAATCTTGAAGCGATCATATATTTATATAAAGCTATATCTCTCTGTAAATTGTATCCTGCTTACAGGTATGATCATTTTCCTCTCAACGAATACTGTCTACGATTATATAATAAAGGCGTTTATATTTAAAAAAAAAACAGTGGCCGTGAATATTATTGCTTTTCTCGCCTCATTCGCACAGGAAACGATGTTCTACATTTTTCTATATTGTATAGATGTGTCCATAACAGGAGCTATTCCTAGATTATATGTGTGAGTATCCTTCATCTGTAACCATTTACAGCCAAAACTCACCTGGTTAAACCACAGCAGTGGATTTTTTCCCTTCCGTATTAAAGTCTAATTGCCATACTCTTTAACAATGTCTTTCCGATGTCCTGTCGTTGATAAAACATACCACGATATTGTTTCCCATTCGACTACTGCATAGTTGTATGAAAGTCTATTGTAAAACATGTCGCAGTGTCTTTTCATGTAATCAAATCTTCGTTAGAAATATTTTGTCAATTCTACAGTGGTTTCCTGTCATCCCGTGATTACAATCCACTTCCAACCGATGACCCCTTTAACCTTATTCTCGAAAAAATAGCTGAAATAATAATATTATAATTTGGGAAGCCACATGTTTTCAAACTATTCAGTGCTTCCATCTGACAATTTAATTTAAAAAAAAAATATTGTGAAGCTTTAATTTAAACTGAAAAAAAAAACTTTTTAAAAATAGCGCGGTGGTAAATGTACACAAGACCCCATCATATTAAATCATATCTCAAATGATTTATCAATAAACTATATTTAATAAACTAGGTTTATTATATTTTAATAGCTATATATTAACAGTCATATTATAGATGTTGACATTTATATAAAACTAGTGCTTCGATCAGATATATCGCAAGTCTAAATGGTAAACTAAGGGTATTTTTGAATTGCTATTTTTCTCCTATATTCGTACCAGCAGAATTACTAAAAATATATTGCGTTAAATGTGTATATATATATATATATATATATATATATATATCTGTGTGTATATATATATATCTGTGTATATATATATATCTGTGTATATATATATATATATATAAATATATAAGTAAGAAAAGTATTAAAGATGAAAAAATAACACTAACTAAAACAGTAAAACGTGAAGCAGAATTAAAGCTCAAAGACATTAAAAAGTACAATAGAGCCGTCTTAGAAAAGGGGAGAAATGTTTTAAGTAAAGCGCAGATTAACAGTCTCTCTAGAAAAAAAAATGAAAGTCGATTGAATATAACGTCTGCTTTCACTTTCCAATAACGATGAACACGTAATATCCATCCCCATACTCTAATTAAGCTAATAACAATAGAGAAGATCGTATGGAGTAACGCGCTGCAAAAGACAAAAATGAAAAAGCATGACTTTCTTTACAATAGAGATCGAGGAGGCCAACGCAGTTCAAAAACGCACACATCTTCTACTCTTCGTTAGTTATTGCTACTCGAATGAACGGATGGCGTCGATGAATTTGTCTTCTTCAATGTGTAAGAGAAGCTTATCCAGATCATTAAGAAGATTTTTTTTCATAAATACGTACGTGTTTTATTACCCTCATATCATGGGAAGCTTGGACAGTTTGCAAATATTATCGCATATTTATGATGATATTATCACATATTTACGAAATACGTGTTAAACAGCCAATCCTTGAACATATTGATGGCCACACACACCAAATCACACCACACACACACACTTATATATATATATATATATTATATATAAAGAAGTACATCTTTGGAATCATTGGTGTACATGAGCTTTGTCTTGTTCTTTGCTAGCACCTTTCATTAACACATAGTCCAGGTCCCCTACTGCGAAATCCATCCCATTTAACATAATGTCTATAATTTGCTGTAAAATCGCAGGGGCGACTTTAGCCCCAAAAAGTAAGTCTGTAAAACTTGTACAATCCCTTATGGGTTGTAACACATAGTAGCTTTGAACACTCCTCATCGACTGGAACTTGTAAGTACGCGTCACTGTGGTCGATTTTAGAAAAATATTTCCCTCCACCCATTTTCGCAAATATCTCTTCAGGGCTCGGAAGAGGATAATGGTGATCTTGTAAGGCCGTGTTTAAGCCTGTCCCGAAGTCGGAGCAAACCCGAATCTCCTTACGTTTCTTTTTGATGTAAACCATTGGTGCAGCCCACTCACTGTGATCAATTTTTCCGATGACACCTATGTTTTCGAGTCTTTCTAATTAACCGTCTATCTGTTCTATAGCGGCGTATGGAAAATCTATTTTCTTTCTGAACACTGGCTGTTCATTTACTTTTCCGTCAGATTTTGCTACCGCTTTTTACACCTTCCCAAACCGCCTGAAATTCTCTTTTAACTCCTTCTTAAGTTTTCTACCTCCACATTGGAATCCTCCACCTTTTGGAAAAATGAGCTTAAAGGCAGATCCCATAGTCTCAACTTTTCGAACAGATGAGTTCCAAATAGGTTGTTTGGTTTTCGCATGACAAAAATGCTTGCTTTTTCGGCCCTTTTCTTGAAAAAATATTCGTAAATAATATTCCTTCGAAGGTAATTTTTTCGCCACTGACGCTGCTCGCCATTTGATGTGATGTAATCATAGTGGGCCTCCTAAGCCTCTTCCATGTCTGTACCTTTATAATGGAAATGTCAGGCTCACTATCAAGCTGTATCCTTACTTTCTTTTTAAACATTTTGACCTGTACATATTTTCGGATATTTTATTCCTTAGATTCAATTTTGTTAAGTTTAATCGATGTCTTTCTACCAGATTTTTTCTACAATGCGACGCTTCATGCCCTTTCCGGTGGCAGTTGTCACATTGTTTGAATTTGCAGGGACACTCATTGTAACAATGTTTATTTCCACACCTCCAACATTGTTCAGGTGGATCTTTTCGCTGTTTCCTTCTCTGGTTATTTTTTGAAGTCGAATTTTTCTTTTTATGAATCTTTTTAATATGTGACACTCCGCTCTCCTTTATGTCACGACTGTCTTGTTTCAACGCAATAAACCCTTCACAGTCTTCAGCTAAGTTTTGTAGTTTGAAATTCGGTTCGTTTTCGGGTTTATTTAAAAAACGACGCCTGATTTAAGCGTCTTTATTTAAGACCAGCTCCTACACAAATATTACACATTTTAAATTATCTGATAATTCCTCCAGTTTAAAATCATCGCAATGCTTGTTCCATACTTGCATAAGTAGTGTAGTCGTCTTCATCTCTTCTAGTAACGTTCATACATATATATCGCCTATGGAAAAGAGACGTTTTTGCAGAAAACAGTTCTGTAATAGCGTAACTGTTTCTTGGAAGATCAACTCACTGCTCTTTTTTGGGGAATTAAATTCACGAACTTTGTATGCTCGGTTGTTCCCAACTTCCTTCGCCAAAGCCTAACTTTTTTCGCGTCTAACCAGGTACAACAATTCGATATAAAAATATCCTCATATCGTCTATAGTACTGGATGAAAGTGGCATCGTCTACTGGATTATAATTGAAATGTTCAATAGCGGCCCACACAACTGTTTGAGAAAATGCGTTATGATTATCGTCCGTTTTAGTTAACTGTGTCGCCTCCAGAATTGTTATTTTTCCTTCTGTGTTTTCATCAATATGTCCTTGGAACGTTTCTGTTGTTGAAGCATTTTTTCTTAAAATGCTTGTTTAAATCTCTCTTCTCTTTCCACTTGTTGTTGAATTTGCTGCTTTTGCAACGCGATATTTTGCTCTGTCTGGAATTGGAACAATTCCAACAGTGAATCTTTGAATTTAACATTCACCATACGAATTCAATTTACAATTTACGCGTGTATTAAAGAAATATTCCTTAGTAAAAAAAAAAAAAAATCAACCAGGTTTTCTTTCCCAATGCTTTTGTTTGAATAACAACATTTTCGCAGTCCTTTTGTAGCTTAATTTGTTGAACGCTATATTTCTAGTCTTACTAGAAAAAATCCAGCGAAATAACATCTGTTTAACATTTTTTTATTTGCTCGCGTTTTTACGTAGGAAAAATAAAATCAGTCGCTTTAAATATCCGACGAATTCGTATGGGAAACTTATAGTTTTTTTTTTTTTTTTACCTTCTTTGCCTTTTGCAAAAATGACCTGATTCTTTATGTGTTTGCTAAGCACAAATGACGTACGCGAATAATTATTTTTCACTGTCTGTCTGTGTTTCTCTTGACAACGTCAAGCGTGTTTTTTTAACCCCAGATGTTATCGAAATAAGGATAAGCTTACAAGATACTGACTAGTTGGTTTTGGACATTTAACTTTGCAGAAGAAAATTCTTACCGTAGGAAAAATGGCTTCTGGTGAAGAAAATATGAACCCTTTTCCCCTTTCTATACAACTTGGTAAGTGTGTTGAATTATTACATAATTGACAACATTCCGGTTTTCGCTGTAGATTTTAGTAGCAAGTGTTTGTTTCCCGTCTCCAAATTACTATTGTAGTATTTAATTCGCTGTTAACCCTTGAGTATCCAGATATATGTTGTAATGTTGTAAAGGTGTTCTGCCGTAAAGATGTTACGAATCTTTATTCCAATCACTTGTGTTGATTCTTTGCAGTGACGGTCGTTTCGATTCCTTGTCGCCAATCCGTTGTGTCCTGAACAACAGTGAAAATAAGAACAATCAAGTCGAGGTTCGGTGAAGGAACAAGTGTATTAACAATAATGTACAAAGATAGGAAAGCGTGTATATCTGCTGGGCACTCGGCTAGCAGTTGAAGTGCAGTCACATATCTCTCCCCGGTGTTGGAAATACTAACGTTATTTAATTCCTCTGTTCAAGGAAGGCCAGTATAACCATCATCATCATCATTATTATTATTGTTGTTGTTGTAGTAGTAGTAGTTGAAGTATTTGTATAATAAGTTGTTTAAAGTAAAAATGATTGTAAGTATTACTGATTTGCTAGAAATTATACTTTGTTAATATTATTATTTGTAGCATTAGTATTAAACGTGGTAGTCGTAAGAGGTGTTCATGAAGAATCCCTGATAGGATTTGCAGTATTATTTTTTTATATAAATAAATATTAATTGTTTAAGAATGATTCTAACTGGCAATGGAAGTTTCTAATATAAGTTAAAGTACAATACCTCAACAATTCAAGTTTTTAAAGGCAAGTATTAAGCCCGGAGCACTTTTTTCTAATGCTATAAACTTTGGGTTTTTTTTTATTTGAAATAAAAACTTTGGACTTTTTCTTTTAAATAAAAAATAATTGTTGGAAATCATTGCAACTTGCAATGAAAATACAAAAAAATACGTAAGACATCGATAAAAAGAAAGGCAAACGGGTCATAGTTTTTCCTTTTTTTTTGCATATTTTAACGCGTAAAACATTGTCGATTAAAAAAAAAATCCATGGTTTGATTTTATGTAATTACGCGTGCTCAAATTATTTTCAAATTGTAAACGGAAAAACGAGTTCAACGCCCAAACAAGACCATGTCAGATTTATAATATATATATATATATATATATATATATATATATATATATATATATTTATAATATATATATATATATATATATTTAGCTTTATATATTTATATATCTATCTTTATAAATATATATACATACATATTTATATAAACACGAAGACATACACACACATCTATATATATGTGTATATATATAAAACCCTTAAGTAACTGTGAATATAAATTCCTCATAATAATCGTCAACAATAATCGTCAACAAATATTTGAGAATGTCGCTTGGTTTAAAATACAATTGTGACATCTCAGCCTAAGCCAGAGCATAGAGTGAACGTAACAAAATGGGCGATGATTTATTAGCTAACGATTTATGAGCCCGAAATACTTTACAGCCTGAAGTAGGTACGACTGCACGAAGTGACAAAGATATTAATAACAATGTGAGAAACGAACATAAAAGAAATGTGCAATAAAAGGGAAGGAAGAGTGAGCAAAACGAAGAATAAAAAGAAATGTCGAAATCAGGAATCGGGAAGGTCAAGGTAAGGATTGAAAGCACTTATCATCTCGAAGTGGCGCGCAATGGCCCAGTGTGCAACGTAAAATTGCTCGCTGCTCGTCGAGATGAGGTGAGGAAGATTAGGTTCTGTGGTAACCTTGTCGATCACCTCTCAGCAATATTGAAGGGTAAGACATGTTTCGATGGGGAGTGAGGGTTCTGGATGCTGACAACTAACAACTAGTCCCGCATCATAGGGTGGCGTTAGATTTATAATAAAGACAGTTAAATATATATATATATATATATATATATATATATATATATATATATATATATATATATATATATATATATATACTTATGCAGTAAGATCGATAGGATCAAATATAAATGTTTAAGATTGACGACTAAAGATAAGTATGTCTAATATTGATAAGAACACACTGAGTACAAATGGTTGATATATCTATATATATATAAAGATGTAAATTTTGTTCGTTAAAAGCGAATAAAACCATAGTTCTACGTTACCAATTTATTTGAAATTTTCAGACAACCCATCTTCAGAGTCGAGGTATGTTTTTCTGTTATTAAAATAAATTTACTTCGCGAGTTATTAAAATATTAAATAAAATAAATATAATTTTTAACCGTTAGTGCGAATCTGTTCTGTTGATAAAACTGAACTTCCGGTTCGATTCATTTTACAGCTATGAATTGACGAAAGATTTCATTTTCTGTTTACGCGATAAGTAAAAAACAAAACAAAAAAAAACATATTTCATTTGTTTATCTTCCAATTTTTTTATTTAAAAGTTTTTCTTTATTATATAAGACAAAAAAGTTTGTCGCTTGCTTTTTGAGTTTTTTTTTTTGTTTTTCGATATAAGATTGGTTGGTAAGGCACCGCCAAAAATGGCCGAAAAATCAAGTTATTGTTGTTTTTTAAAACGAAATTACATTTATCAAAATCTATTATTTCTGAGTAACTTTTTTGTTTCCAGAAATATAAAACCCTGACTTTTATCATATAGAAAACAGAATAATGTAAAACTCTTTCTACTATTTTTAATTAAATTTTAAATGCTAAATTTTCCCAAAAAGTTAACAATCGGCATTTTTTGTCTTGCACAAAAACGTACATAAAAAGAAAGAAGGGTTTTTGAACTAATTAATTTATTTATTTGTTGTCTAACTAAGATTTAGGATGATTTTCTATGAGAATATGTAAAAATATTATAATATAATTACCTGGATTTCAAATAATTCAACTTATTCATATAGGCAACCAGTTACTTTGCGTCGATCTAGAGTTTAGATCGATAATGTTTACCTTTGTATTTACAAACTATGGGGGACCAAACAGGCCAAAACAAACTTATTTTTCAGTGACAAAAAGTTCAATGTATTATTAACGCTGAGGCTGGCCAGTACCAGATGAGTGGCCATTTGTATGAGTTTGATTTTTAATGTGTATGTGTGTGGGGGTCAGGCTCCCCAAAATGAAGGGAGGATTTAACGCAGAATACAAAAAAATTATTTCAACGCGTTTGGTCCACCGTAGTCGAAAGGCGGCAAACGTTTTCAAACGGGATAAAAAAATGATGCTATTTTTAACACAAAGGGCACAATATTTATCGAATTTGTTTTTTTTTTTGTATCGATTCTTCAAAGCATACTCTGTTTAATAATGGTCATGCATTATTCGGCTAGCTAAAAAAATTGTTAATTTATTTATCAAATATTTTAAAATGGCTTTTTTCGTATAAATATTAATTTTTTTTTGTTTTGCTTAACTTTAATTAATTATTTTACTTAACATATTCACCGAATTTCACACTTCAAAACTCAAAAGCGGGATAATTAAACACAATCGAAGTTCTGATATTCAGACGTCAAAATAAGGTATGCAAACAATTTTTTTTAAATCTATAATTCTGTCCCTTACAACAACACAATATGTTGTGTTCAGTTTCAGATGATTATTTTAAGCATATTTGTACCCCCTGAAAACAAGGGGGGTTGTAAGCAAAATATATATATATATATATATATATATAAATATATCGTTTACGAAAAATAAGTACACCATTATAAATTTTATTCTTCTCTTAATAATCCCTGAAAATTTCGTATTGATCGCATAAATACCTGATTTTTGGTAGATTTTTAAAAAGACGGTCCTTCAAAAAGTACTTACCTGCCCCCCCTAAGTTTTGGCGGTGCCTAAATGCAAAGAGTGGTCCGCCCTATTTTTTAAATCGTATTTCCAGGTTTAATTAAAGTTTTATCATGTGTTTTTATTCAATTGTAAGGTTAAAATACAGATTAGGTACAAAACACCCTCCTGTCCCCATGCTAAGAATGGCTTTTTAAATAATAACGTTATTATTTCAACACGGATCACTCTCTGCATGAGTAGTGTACGTTCACCTAACAATTTAATAAACAAAACCTGGTACTTATGCAGAGTAAGTACATAATAATAGAATAATAACGTTATTTAGAAAACCATTCTTAACATGGGGAGGAGGTTTTGTTACTATTCTATACTTTCACCTAACAATCTAATAAATAAAAGATGGTACTTATTCACAGGAGGTACCGTGCTTAAATAACGCTATTAAGAAAGACATTCTTAACATGGGAAAGGGAGAGTGTTCTGTAACTATTTTATATTTTCACCGAACAATTTAATAAACAAAAGATAATACTTATGCAGAGAAGCTACCGTGCTGAAATAATACCGTTATTTAGAAAGGTATTTTTAACATGGGGAGAAGAGGGTGTTTTGTAACTATTCTGGACTTTCACCTAACAATTTAATAAACAAAAATTAAACTTAAGCAGACAAGGAACAGTATTAACATTATTTAGAATACAATTGAATAAAAAAAAAACTTTTATTAAACTTGGAAATACGATTTAATAGATAGTACGGATCGCTAAGTGCATTAGCACCATAAATTTGTCTAATTCTTAATTTCTTATGTTATTGGAAAAAAAAAAAAAAAAAAAAAAAGGTAAATATGAGGAATTACTCCACCCTCGAAAATTCCTTTAAAATGACCACTCCTATAGGTTTTCGGGGTCGCTGACAACGAAAATAACCTTTATAATTAAGGCAAACGAGTAGTTTCCAAGATATGAAGAAATGTTAGTTTAAAAAAGTGAAGGATCACTTTTCCATAATAATTTAACGTAAAATGATTACCCACTTTGTGGCCACGATTTTTGAAGTGGGGGCTTTCTTTCTACCCTTGGAAAATCCTTTAAAATTACCTGCTTAAATTGGTTTGAGGGGCGAGGGGGTCGGCCGCTAAAACATCTCCCCCCACACACAAAAAAATGCCCCTCTCTCAGGAGGCCAGAAAGTGGGTGATCATTCTAAGTTAAATGTAAATTGAAAAGTGATCACCCACTTTTCGAAAAAAGTAATTTCTTCATATCATGAAAACTTTTTATTTTGCGACGGAAACGGTTTGCAGATTCGTTTTCAGTACACTGAAATCTACAATAAAATATTTCGTTATGTACGAACATGAGACGGGCCTTAAGTAAAATTATAGCGGATTTTTGGGGCAGATTTGCCATTTAGTTGTATAATATTCTCAAACCAGTTAATCACTAAAAAGGACTCTTAAAAGTCGTTACCTGTATGGATCAAAATTTAAAACCACTGATTATATGTCAGCCTACATCACAGTAACATATATTGAGTGAGTTCCTAACAGTATTTTGTAGTTTTTTAGTTTAAACTCATTTTCCCAAAATATCCACAAACTTAACGTGTTCGATACAGTGTGCCGCAATTTGTATTTTTCAAATATACCGATAAACACTGTATGTTTTTGAACTGATTAAACATTATACATTACATAAAAGACACTACAATCTTATCCAGTTAGGTAGAACATTTACTTTTCTTGCCTTTGTTAACATTTATTTGTTAAATATTCCTTTTTGACAACTTCTTTGTATATGTTAATACAAACCCTTTTCATTTAATGTAACGTTTAGTCAGCTCGAAAAACAGTGTTTATCGGTGTATTTGAAAGATACAAATGGTGGCGGACACTGTTGATTATGTTAAGTTTGAGAAAGTGAGTTAAGACTAAAAAACTATACAAAATACTGTCACAAACCCACCGATTATGTCAGCCGATATCATGGTAACATATTCAGTGGGTTTTTGACACTGTATTTTATAGTTTTTAGTTTTCAACTTAATTTCCCAAACTTGACGTATTCAACAGTCTGCAAACATTTCTGTTTTCCCAGCCGATTAAACATTTTACCTTGCATAAAAACACTAAACAATTATCCAGTTAGGTAGAAATGTAACTTACCTTACCTTTGCTTTCATTTGTTTTTGGACAACTTTTTCGAATCTGTGTATAGTAACCCCCCCCATCACTCAAATATTAATTACTAACTCACATTTTTGTATACTGAAAAGAAAAGGAAAGAAAAAAGTAACATTTAGCGTTTCAACATTAGCTTTATCCACTGATTGTTGGTCGAGCCTAAGCCATGATAGACGGAAATCCTGAGGATCAGGATCCAATTCTGCAAGAGCACCATTTTTTTTCATTTTTTTTTTTTTTTTTTTTTAGAGTGGATTGCTGTACTAAGAATATAAGAAACATGCATTTTCTCTTTTTATTAGAATTTTCCATTACACCAATTTGAGACACAGCAATGCGTGGCAAGGTACATCTAGTATATATATATATATATATATATATATATATATATATATATATATATATATATATATATATATATATATATATAACATGGAGAATGAGAGAGAGAGCAACGGACACCAGAAAATGTATGAGAATACGAAATAGACACAACAGTTTTCAAACTAGATTGTAAACGACATATACTAAACTATTTATTGCATAAAGATAAATAACGAATCAAACGAATACATAAAGCGTAGGTACACAAACTTACACGTGTATATAAATATATATGTATATATATATATATATGTATATATATATATATATATATATATATTATTGCTGACAATTATTAAGCATGGCAGTATATTCAAATTACATATAAACATATTCGCTATTTCTTTTGACATATACATATATATATATATATATATATATATATATATATATATATATATATATATATATATGACTATTATTACAATATAGTAGTTTTGAGGGCATGGTCAAGGTGCAGTTTTAGTCATGTAGCATTACTTTAAAGCTTTATCGCTTACTCATTTTTCGACAAAATTCAAACAATTATAACAGTTTATATATAACCTTCTCAGCCACGGTGTGGAAAAAAATAAATGTTCGTTCAGTAACAGCAAAATTACGATGACTTATTGGTGTTTAAAATCGTAAAAAATACGTAAGTATGTAAGCAGCGTTTTTATGACTGGTTTTCATATCAATGGCATCGATTAAGCAACTACAGTTGCTAGCAAATCACGTCTCTAGCGAAAAGAAAAGTAAGATGTGAAAGAGAACAAAGGAATTAACGAGAGTGAGATGATTAGGGGGTTGTTGAAAGCCGACGAATACCGTTATTGTTATTACCTATGCGTATGTAATGTCTATGGAAGCAAAAAAGAAAGAACTAGTGAATTAACTAGAAGACTATACAAACCATTAGAAAAATGCCAACATATATATGTATATCTAAAACACACACACACACACACACACACATATATATATATATATATATATATATATATATATATATATATATATTACAACAGAAAAAATCGAGCATGAAAAGTAATATGGTAAAGCTTAAACATGGAAAAGTAAAGGACTAGTTGTTGTTAAAATTGGAAAAGAAAAGAACGAGATATTTTAGTATGAAATGCAAGCATCCTCGCATGCACATCCATATACATATACACACCCACACATAAATCAGAACCGACACATTAAAACACACACGCGCGCGCATACAACCACACGCAGACATAACACCCCTATCTCTAATACAACACACTGAACAATACCAACCCTACTTTACCTCGAAACCAACAACACTAGGAAACACCTAAAACCATGTTATAATATCTGTTCCAGCACCTCGCTCCCTGATCATTCAGTGGAGGAGAAACCCCTCATGACTGAGACAACTATCATCCCTTCTATCATCCCCCTTCCATACCTATACCCCTGCAATTGGCCCCTCCTCTCTAGGGAAAAGACCTTCGCCACACTAGGAACCGATCCTGTATCTGGTCATACCCACATGGGGAGACAAATAAATAATAACATTAAAAAATCTCCTATGCATATTTTTAAATACACCCATCTATCTAAACAGACATAATATAAGGAATACCCGAAAAGACGGAAACGAAAAATCACAATACTAAAATCCAAGAATCCAAAAAATAAATATCAAAATAGAATGAAAGCAACCCTACCCTTATTTCAGAAGAGCTGACCCCCCTCGTAACACATACACATTAGTAACGACCTTGGATCACAGTCACCTTCCTAGGGAAGCAAATAACCTCATAATACTATAAAACAGTACACACATTCTCAAACCAATAAAAGGAAACACACACACACTACCCTAAAGGAAAAGAAAAAAAACACAAGCAGAAAGAGACAGTGAGAGAGAGAAACACAACACAGGAGTGACCAAAGCCGAGGTCAGCGGCCTCAACAAGCCCAATAAAAGAGTATAAAAACTGAACATTCCAATGAATAGTAGACACTTACACGCTTCCACCCAGTGGAACACTTCAAATGAAGTACGAGAATGATATTTTTACATCTCCAACACATTTGCAAATAATTTCTGACGAGGACGCTTCACATAACCTCTGAAACCCGTTAAAAACGATTCCAATGATTTAAAAACATTATTACAATGATCCAAACATAATTCTCAATGAAAAACCGAAGACACGGAATAATAAAATAATGTTAAAAAATACACATTGTTGGTGATTATCCCTTATTTAAATATACATCTTTCTTTCGTTGGAATTTCTTAACCAATTTTATATAAATATATCTAACTACAACGACAGAATGCCACCACCACGTCAACAACCTGTAGAGGACACACCAGAATCCCAAAAAACACCCAACATAGGAAACAAACATCCCGAGGATGAAATTCTAAAACTGAATGAAAAGATGGACAGAATAATCCTCATGATATCCCACTAACCGGATAAGGTACTTACCAACATCGACGAAATTATAGAACTCCTTAAAAAACCAACAAGAACATTTAGAACATCTAAACGAACCACATATCCGGAATGAAGCGCTGAAAACAAAAGAAAAAAACTCCAAACATGGAAAACTCTTATTAAAAAGAGAAAAATAGCCTACTACCGTGCAGTCAAATGCAGCGAAACCGCACTAACCTACAGGACATATGTAACCATGGAGGAGCAGTTTATCCCAAACAAATTCCGAGAAAAAGGTCACACCATAAGACACAGAGGAGCAGAAGAAAATAATAAAACCCCTAAACATATCAAAATTCCAACGGAAATCGACATACAGGAGGACAGAAAGATACACCTCACAGACGAATACACCAAAATCGACGATAAAATACTTACCGACATCAGAAAACTATGCCCCAAGGAGACCCACCAATTCCTTATTGGACTTTGGGAGTCTGAATGCAGAGAGGAGGAGGAAAAGTCCAAAACAATTATCGAAAGGAAGATAACCTGGCTGAAGAATCTACCAGAAAAAGAAAAAAAAAACGAACAAGTATCGAACATGACCAGTCAAACCTACCAAATCTGAATTATACCTTATTTCAACAGCTGGAGAGATTTCGAAACAAAGGTAAACGAGACACACATCACTCTCAAACATACCCACACAACAGACCCAAACACACACAACGAAACGACCGGAACATATTCATACCATACACCCATCCACACCAACAAACTCAACCAAAACTCCCATCTAGAACACCACACATCCACACAAGAACACAGGCACCATACAAACACAAATACTACTACTACTACCAAAATGCGCCTAAAAACAACATATCAACAACCGACAACTCACTACTACATGACAATTCTAAAAGATACAACCTCCCACAACAATACGAAAATAGTTACTACCAACCACGTCACCACACTCTGTAAAGAACCCACTATCTCTTACCACACCCAACCCACACAAACCAATAAAGAATCCCCCTACTTAACACCCCCCGCCGAAACAACCCAATGGAACTAAACCACCCCTATAGATACCGCCCAACACAAAACAATATTTATAACAGCCACCCCCAGTACCTCACAGTACAAAAACCGACCCCAAAAATACCACACACACAAACACAACCAATCCGAATACCCCATGGTATTAATTTTAATTCATTCTTCACCTTTCCCCATTGCGTTTTACACACTCGTTCTCCACTTACATTTTAAGCACTTTCCTGATATCAACATAAATTATATACATATCTAAAAAAATTTAAGGATTATCCTCTCATCTGTTGTATATTTCATTCTCCTCAATCATCCGTATCATTATCCGGATGGAAATCCCCAACAATAGAAACGAAATTTACAGATTTTTTTTCAAAAAAAGCCAAAGGATGATGTCTCTTCTTCACCGCACACACCCACACACACCCATATATATATATATATATATATATATATATATATATATATATATATATGTGTGTGTGTGTGTGTGTATGTGTGTGTGTGTGTCTGTATTTATGTATATATATATATATTTATGTATATATATATACATTTTAATGAAACTGCACCATGATAATTGCTTAAGATTTATATAGCATTCATAAAAATTATAAACTGACAATTATTTAGACGCCCGAAGCTGTAATTTACATAAAGTAATCATTGTACGATATATGAACGTTTTAGTATTACTGTAAGAGTTTATTTTAATGATGTAATTTTCAAGTTATAACATCTGATTTAAACAAAATAATCTTGTAAGCGTTATCGATAATACAATAATACTTTGTTGTATGTTAATATAAAGTCTGAATATTGCAGCCACTTTCAAACAATTTTCTGCCCCTATTTTCCTTCAAACAACGCCTAAAAACATCAATATATTACACAGAAAGTGACACAATTTAAAACATGAAATAAAATAATTAATTTAATTATAATAACAATAATAATCAAAACTAATATTACACTCCTTATATATATATATATATATATATATATATATATATATATATATATATATATATATCACTCAATCCATTTTCTAATGGTAAAAAATGAATAAACAAATCAGACGTATATTTGAACCGTTTATTAATATTTTTCTATATTTTGCGATATAAATAATTAGTAAATTGTATTACATTAAATACAATTTTTTGTTTTGCAGAAAATATTTATGAAATTTACAAACAAACATGATGAAAAATAATTGATGAGAAAAGTTACATTTTTAAAATTAAATTTCTTATATATTTATATTAATATATTATTGATTGCATGAATACTACTACTACTACTACTAAAAATAATAATAATAGTAATAACAACAATAATAATAACAATAATAATAATTATAATGATAATTATAATAATATAATTATATTTAATATATAATAAATGTTTCTATCATTTTAGAAAATATGTAATGGCCAGACAGTTTAATTTTATTCTAGTTTTCTCTGCTACAGAACAACTATATCAGCCACCATTTATATTTTTTTTTCATTACATCTCTGACGATCGTGTAATCCCGGTTATTTCTCACAACACATAATTATTCTAGCTATATATATATATATATATATATATATATATATATATATATATATATATATATATATATGTATATATATATATATATATATATATATTAAACATTATACATAATACATTAAACAACAATGTAAAGTGTGTTAGGTAGATTAAGTAAAATATATCATATTGAAATTGAAAGGCCCTGGTTAATAGGTAAGACAGAAGACCAGAACGTACATTTTCTGAAATCTTGCAGGGAATTCAACACATCTGATGAGGGAAAACAGACCGAGATATGTAAATACTGTTAATAACATGAATATTCCCGAACATGCATATCGAGAAGTATATATAAATGGACGCCATTTAATCTTCGCTAATATGGTTAACGAACGTATAAAAATACCTACACCCGAGCTGTAGGCGCATATTCGTCTATGAACACGAAATGTGTAGAGCCCCGAAAGTAAATGTATTTATATAAAAATCATCCTCACATGCACAGACAATGCAATCGCGTTCTGTTAATCCATTAATGCGGGAATGAACGAGCCGACGTCGTTGCATTCCCTTTGAGATGCTGAAAATTATATATATATATATTTTTCTTTTTTATATTCTTGTTCCATTAGTGCCATTTTGAATTACAGCGCCCCCTAGCACCAAGCAACAACACTAAAAGCTCCCAAGAGAAAGGAACTCGACTTTTCATTAGAACTTTTTTTTTTTTTCTAAATAGCGCTTCCTGTTTCCTGCTGCTCAGCCTTGGAATAAATGCAACAGTGTGGGAATCAACGCCGTCTATTTATTCGCCTCATATGTCGCGGGAGGATAAAAAGATAGAGTCGTGTATTATATCGGATAAGATTTTTGTTTCTGTATATAGATGTTTCAATTTTTTTTTAATTCTTTGTCATACGCTTTTTCAATTTTTTCCGCTTCTTAAATAATTTTATAAATATAATGCAAATAGGGAAATAGAAACTAACGTAGAAGATTGGAATAGACAGCCGCTGGATGTATTTCAGATCAATAGTATATGTATTTATTCAGCGTTGCCAGGTCCAAACACATTGCTAGTCGGAATGTTTAAACTCATACTAGATACAATAGACCGAATAAGTGCACTTCTTTGAAGTTTTCTGAAAGTGGATCACATGTTGGATTTATAAAAGTATAATATACACTAAATTTGGATCTAGGAAAATTAAACATGAATAACTTAAGGGGGAACGACTCTCATAGCTAAAATAAATATAATCACTTCTGTTTTTAAGTGCAACTATTTAAGTATAATAATAATTGGGAATGAATGTACTATGAATCAAAAATAAACTAAATAAATTAACTTTACATAATGATTCTAAATCGAAGGACAATATTTTTATAATTTATTCTCACAACTAAGTAATTACATGTAGCCAATAATAAAAAGACAGTTTCTTTAATGAAATATGCAAATGACGTCAATCCGTGAATATAGATTTCTATTAAACGCGTAGTATATATAGAGATCATACTGCAAAATAAATCTGTTAATGTCTACGAGGAGCGTGCAATAAGTAATTCCTCTGACCCACTTCCAATTGTCTGATCTAGCTGAAATTTTGCATGTGCAATGATTTATATCTCTATGTGTTATGTGGCAAACTACAGCTCTGAACTAAATGTGGTGTCTGTTTTTCAGGGTTTTGAACTGAGTCAGGTGTGAAATGGAGCCTGTTGAATGTCGAGCAGTGATTCGTTTTTTGTATTTGAACAGACGCACACCACAGGAGACTTTTGATGAAATGAAATAAACTTATAGTGATAATGCCCCGTCACATAACCTTGTAAAACGCTGGCATCCTGAATTCAAACATGGCAGGAAGTCTGTTGAAACAGCTCCCAGACCTGATCGCGCCCTTCTGGCATTGATGAGGCAACTGTACGTCAAGTTGAGGCTGCCGTTTTGGAAGATCGGCGCATTACTATTCGCCAAATAGCCTAAGATGTCAGGATTAGTACAGGGTTTGTGGAAATTATCATTCATGACCATTTGCATATGCATAAGGTGTCTGCCAGATGGATTCGCAGGTTGCTCACACCATTCCAGAAGAGAAAACGCGCCGAGTGCTCGAGGATGAATTTGGAGATGCGCAAGGAAGATGAGTCAAAGATTTTAAAAAGTCTGATTACACAGGATGAAACCTGGGTCCATCACTATGATCCAGAGGCTAAAGCCCAGTCAATGCAGTGGAAGCACTTGGACTAAAAACCTCCAAAGAAGGAATGAGTGTAGCCCTCCGCTGGCAAGGTCATGCTCACAGTCTTCTGTGACAAAGACGGAGTAGTGATGACAGATTTCTTGGCAAAGGGTACCACAATTACAGGAACCTATTATGCTTCACTTTTGAGGAAATTAAGGGAAGCTATGAAAATCAAGAGGCGGGGCAAGATCAGCAAGGTACCCTCCTCCTGCAGGACAACGCTCCGTTCTACAATTCGCATGTTGCCAGATCAGATGCACGGGCGTGTGGTTATGAAATCCTTCCCCATCCACCCTACTCCCCTGTCCTTGCGCCCACTTACTTTCACTTCTTCTCGGCAATGGCGTGGGTTTTGAAAGGAAAGCGTTTTCCAGATGATGTAGTCTTTATTTCTGAAGTCAAGTCGTGGTTCGAAGACCAACCTGGGGTGTACTACAAAAACAGTCTCCATAGCTGCTTGAAAGGATGGGAGAACGGCATAACTCCCGGTGGCTCCTATGTAGAGAAAGCCTATTAACTGTGCCAAATTTCGCTGCTCTACTGCTATGGGAAGTGGGGCAGTGGCATTACTTATTGCACGCCCCTCGTTTTTTTCACTATTCAGATAAATTCGTAATACAGTTAACTTTTGTATGTATTGATAAAAAGGCGAACAAACAGATATACGGATTTATTATAATACAGTATTTACATTAGGGCTCAAGAAAAGTTATATCTATTTATCTATCTATCTATCTACCCATCTATCTGTATATATCATCAGTGCCGCTAGACTAACACCTCTCCCAAGCCGAGGATCGAACCTAGAACCGTCGTGATGACAGTCGGCAGTCCTACCCCCTGACTACGGAATCGGTGGCCGAAATTAAACTATCCGAATGCGTATTTAAATAAACATCCGTCCGCTACTCGTAGAGGGCTCAAACGTTTTGTTTGTAAACAAATTGCGAGCTTCGCATTATTTCAGCTAAATTAAGTAGCGAGTAAGATAATTTACGAGAGTGCTCTACCGAAGAGGGGAGCTTTAAAATATATTTTAGTCATCGACATACAGACCTGTTTCGTTGTTTCACAACTCATCAGTGCCGCTAGACTAACACCTCTCCCAAGCCGAGGATCGAACCTAGAACCGTCGTGATGACAGTCGGCAGTCCTACCCCCTGACTACGGAATCGGTGGCCGAAATTAAACTGTCCGAATGCGTATTTAAATAAACATCCGGCCGCTACTCGTAGAGGGCTCAAACGTTTTGTTTGTAAACAAATTGCGAGCTTCGCATTATTTCAGCTAAATTAAGTAGCGAGTAAGATAATTTACGAGAGTGCTCTACCGAAGAGGGGAGCTTTATAAAATATATTTTAGTCATCGACATACAGACCTGTTTCGTTGTTTCACAACTCATCAGTGCCGCTAGACTAACACCTCTCCCAAGCCGAGGATCGAACCTAGAACCGTCGTGATGACAGTCGGCAGTCCTACCCCCTGACTACGGAATCGGTGGCCGAAATTAAACTGTCCGAATGCGTATTTAAATAAACATCCGTCCGCTACTCGTAGAGGGCTCAAACGTTTTGTTTGTAAACAAATTGCGAGCTTCGCATGAATATATGTATATGTGTGTGTGTCTAAGTGTAACCAATGATGCAAGATGCAAGCATGCCTCATCTCGTAAGAAAAGTAAAGTGCAGTCATTGTTGTTGCCAAACCACCAACTTCCTGATATTTAAAACGGATTTCGGAATACACTCGTCAACCTCTCCATATTAAGAACGGTTTTAGGAATAGACGCGTCAACCTCCCACTATTAATAACGACTGTCGGACTAGACAACCAATTTTGTGAGATTGGGTCATAATAATATTCGTCCAAAATTTAAATATGATAATCGTTGCTAGGATACCCACCTGCAAATACTATAATACAACAAAATATGCGGGGTTGGCAGTGTCGATCGGATAGAATTAGATTGATTCCTCGCACGTGCGTACTGTTTTAATGTGCATATTACAGGATGTTATATCTCCAAAACTAGATGAATGTGCCAGCTATAAATGAGATTTTATTAATTAGAATAATCGAAAATATATAAAAGTCGGAATTTTTAGAAAAATGTGGAGGTTTAGCTAAAGTAAAAATTTACCTATATAAAAAAAACTTTTAAAAAGCAATGCAGATGTAGTGTCTATAAAGAGTCCGGAAAAAAGAAGTAAACAAAATAGTCGAAAGGAATTATAATTTGTCTAAAATCAAACATAACGGCTATCGTATAGCAACCCCATTTTTTTAGGGGATGATTGTTAAAGTATTTGAC
This sequence comes from Euprymna scolopes, assembly GCF_053919585.1. NCBI lineage: Eukaryota > Metazoa > Mollusca > Cephalopoda > Sepiida > Sepiolidae > Euprymna > Euprymna scolopes. The sequence continues at coordinate 94,890,639 of NC_136483.1, forward strand.
CTAATTGGAACCTTGATAATTGTTGTCAGGATACCTACCCACAAATACTAAAACACAACTACAAATTTGAGGGTGGCAGTGTAAAAGAAAACAAAAAGAATAGCATGGGTATTAATGATATCTAAAGTTGAAAAAAATCTTAGGTGTCATTAACTAACCTTGTGTATCGCATTATTGCAGGTTAATATTTTTTGTTCATTGTGAAATTGTTATGAAACGCAGAGTAATGAAATTAAGTACACTATACTAGCATAGGGAAGAACCTTCTATCCCTGATTTTTGTAGAATTTGAACAATTATTTTGCAAATTATGCGAAATTTTCTATTTTCTGGAAAGTTTAAGTGCCTATCACTTTATTTCAGGTTACTAAAAATTCCTTGAAAGAGTCGATTGACAACTAGTCAAAATAAACGTGCTGCTAAAGGTTTATCTCTTGTAGATCAAACCAAGGAGTTAATAAGAAGGTGCAGAACATTTCTATATTAGTTGAAAATCCAAACATCATACCAAGGAAGGACAAAAATGCAAGAAAGTTAGGTTCTGCTCGTGATGTTAGAAAAAAACTCAGCGACAACTTATCAAACAAGCGGGGAACAACAGTGATGTTATATTCGACCAGGGTGGATGCTTTCCTTGTCCAGAACGACACGCTGCAATGTCTTAAACGAAATTGCAAGAAGAATAAATCCCATAGCAAGACCTGTTTGAAACCAAACTCATTTGGTCAAATTTACATGAAAACTAGAATTTGAAAATGTGTTTTTTCACTGATGAGGCAAAAGCAATTCTTGATGGGCAATATGGGTGGGCCAAAATTAAGAATCCTCTTATATTTCTAATCCGTCACCGATTCAGTCGTCAAGTGGGAGGTAGATATGTCATGGTTTTGACTGGGATACTATATGATGAACTATTTTGACTATTTCGAGTACCAGAAGGTGCCAATCTGACCAACTTGTCTGATAATTTATTTTTAAATGAGCATTTGTTACTGTAGCTTGATGATATTTCATTGGCTGGTCATTGCAGGTTTATTTTGTGCACGTTAATACGCCATCCCACTCAAGGCTACGTTATCCTACCTTTAGTCATTAGGCACTAGTGGAAAAAATTGATGACGCGGCCACCTTGTTCTTCATATATAACCTAATTGAGCAGCTCTGGTCAGTAATATTAATGATAGATTATAAAGGAAGTGTTACATTTTCGTCGAAGGTTGAAGGAAGAATATGAAAGTTTCCTATAGCATTGTCATATGGGGGGGGAGGAATTGATCTTGATTGTGTAGTTCTAATTGTCAAATTTAGAAGAGGAACCGTAATCGTTTAGGTTCTTCAGGTACTTTCCTGTTGTACACATATGAGGGAAAAATGAACTCGACAATTTATACTGATATGCTGGACTAGATGTACGAAACCGGTTTTACTATAATATTTAAGAATGTCATTCCAAATCATGTAAGACAATGCCCATGCGATATATCAACATTTTTAATAGGTTCGTAAGAGAAAAAAGGGCTGCAGTGATGAAGTGATCCCCTAAAACTCCTGACCTAAATTCCATTAAAACTTTGTGATCCCATCTATAGAAAAGACTGAAAATCACCAATGTTAATCAAAAATGAATTAGATGGAAAACACCAAAAAGTAGCAGAAAATATATCGTTTAACCAGCAAGAATTTAGCCAATAATATTCAAAAATGAATAAAAGCTGTTATGAATGCAAAAAGAAGCACATTTCAAATATTGATTGTTTCTAAAATAGATTTATAAATGTTTACACTAATATTTTTAACCTGGAAATATATAAGTTTGAATCATAATTTCGATTTTTTAATATGTATATATATATATATATATATATATATATATATATATATGTGTGTGTGTGTGTGTGTGTGTGTGTGTGTGTGTGGATGTGAGGGCGTCTGCTATTGTGTAGAATTCTTATTTTATTTTATATCCTTAACTGATAAATAGTTGTATCCATTTATTACTAGCTAAAATCTCGAGGTTTCTCGGGATTGACTGTTGATCAACAATATTTCTACACCTGTATATGTGTATTGTCATCGAAATCGATTCGCTCGATCATTTTTCAATTAAACATTAGACTCATCGTAGTGACAAAGTCTACAACATATATTAGTCAATACTGCCATGTAAAAAACTTACTGTTCATTTAAAAAATATATTTATGTATATTTACTTACTTAATTAAAGTTTAAAATACAAAGGTTAAGTATCAGGCTTCAATCCTGTCCGAAACAGAAACATTCATTGCAAGCGGGCTCTTGTCATATCCAAACACCTATTGTTGATTTTCTATGTCTGGCTGGACTGCTTGTACGACAATAATGGCTTTAATTTATGTTTAAAATGAAAAAGTCAATTATCATGGTGCAAGTTTGCTTTAAACAGAAGCATCTATTCCGAATGCGCTCTTGTCATATCAAAGAAACTATTGTTTACTTTTTAAGTCGGGTTTTTCGGATTATGTGTTAATACAACTTTACAAATGCACTTCCGATGTTATATTGTGCAATGGGTTAACTCTGTTCAAACTCGTCTGTTCCTACTTTCATCGGATTTTTCAATAATCTATTGTCGACACTTATCGAAGACATTCCGACACAAAACATATCTTAGGAGACTAGCAGGCGAATAATTACCTTTGTGTAAAATTTCTTAAAACTGGACCCACCGGTTTTCGAATCACCAGGGATGGATCTCACACACACACAAACGTGCACACACAAAAACTTCTTTCTATAATTAAGATAAAGATATGAAGTTTTCATAGAATTGATACAATACACACAGATTTTATTTTACGTCAATTATGTATTAATTTAAATGTGTGGAAATTTGAATATTACAATGTAAATATATAATTATGCACGATAATTTGCGGTGTTATATCAGGGTATATACATCAATACCGTTTTAACTTGTGTTATTATTGTTAACATATTAGTTATCATTCAATATTTATATCAGCATAATGTAAATTTACTAGTTACGCAAACCGATTTACTTTACAAGGAAAAAAACAACCGGGTTACAATCATCAATGATTAAATCAGGTTTTTAGAAGCTCTAAAGATTCCAAAAAGTAATTTGTCGCTACCGTTTATTAGTTGATTCTAAATGACATTAAAGAGTTGAAAATCAATTAAAGTCGATGATGTTTTGTTTGTTATCGGAAAATCTACGACATAGTAATTCCTGAAAAGCTGGAAAGAATTTTTCATGTTATTAATATAAAAAAATACCGGCCTCAAACGTGATAAACAATAGATATAGCATTAATACAGATGTGAGGTTTTATGAGTTCTATGCGAGGCATAGTTTGCAATAGTCAACACTCCGCTTAATGGTCACATATTAAAAAGTATGCCCTACAATTGCTGCAAATTGATTATATTGTAATGGAGTACGTGTTTTATTGTTCTACAAGTAGAATACGCTATATTCAATATATATATATATATATATATAAATATATATATATATATATGCATACACACATATATATATATATATATACATACACATATATTGTATATAGTGTAGTCTATGTGTAGAACAAATATATATATATATATGTATATATATGCATATATACATGTGTACACACACACACATATATATATATATATATATATATATATATATATATATATATATATGATTGCCACCTTTTGACGGAAACTTGTCATATTTATATGTTGAGGGCAAGCGTCCATGTAAATATGTGTGGCTCTTGCATAATCTTTCATATATATTGCAGGGGGAGCATGGCAGTGTTAGCTGTTGCTTGTAAAGGTAGTATATTATGCACCGTGGAGTATCGTTTCTTACCGCTTATTTATTTAAAAGCCGGTCGAGAGATATAACGCCAATATTTTGGTACTTTCGGTGGCAGCGAATTCTCCTTAAATTGTTAGTTTTGTCTATCCTTGTTTCACGGTACTTTGTTTACAGGTCCAGATCTAGGTTGTGTAAATTTTTCACAGATTGTGTTATACAAGTTTTGCTTAAAGTCGGTAGAAGTAATCGATTATTCCGGTTTTCTAAAATCCTGCTTCAATAATGCATTCTTAACATGGTTTTTATTCCAATTTCTTCATCCTTCAATGATTAATTTATCCATTTTTTCGATCAACGGTTCGAATTTCCGTTAAAACGGCGCGGAGAATAAATCCAAACTATTAAAAAAAAAACAATAAAAAGACAACATTATCATTGAGTAAATTGGGAATTATTTTGGATATAAGTAATCTGACGAAGGCTAAAGACATAGTTGACTGAAACGTCGTGAACACAACATTTAGAAATGAGAACAGTAGTCCAAATAATTGAATAAAATAAATTAAAAACAATAACCTTGTATTTTAAAACTAGTCACTCTTGGATTGATTCGGATTTTTTTTTCAGTTGAGATAAATTATTATTACGTAAGGTGTGTTTTTTATATTACTTTGATAATGCTGATGAGAAGGATTCAAAACAATGCAAAAATTAAATAGAACATACACATTCTAAAAATCGGGTCCACTGTGGATTGATTTGCTTTTCTTGTGTGCGTAGAACGCGTATACGTCGCTTTGTCTCTACGACAAATAATAATCAATGTATAAGGAGTACGTGTATATGTGTATATACATATGTACGCACCTGAGTATGCGTAATAAGATTGATGAATGACGCAGTGTGCAGTTTTCTAGGTTAAGCTAGGCAATGTATTGCATTTTAGCCCTCATTCTATGTTCTGTAGGATAACCATACACAGGCGCGCACACGCACACATACACATATATATGTATATATGTACACGCATATATATATACACGCACATGCATATATAGATATGCACATATATACACAAAAATAGGTATATGAATATATTTATATACACACAGAGAAAATACACACACAACTACATATATATAAATATATATATATATATATATATATATATATTTATATATACTCATTTGTAAGCGTCATGTTCTTTCTACTTAAGTTCCATTACCAGTCATTCTAACTATTTCCCTCCTTGATATATAACAGGTACTGTTCAGAATATTCTGTTGTTTTCATATCATAGAAAACAAAACTTTGTCATTACAATAAAACACCCTGGAGTAAAGGACTATGAAAATGAACAGAACAAAACGTATTGAAAAAAAGATGAAAAAGAAACACTATTTTTTTTTCGTATATAAACAACTACATTTATGACAGCATATAATGCAACACTATAATAAAAAAAATCACTAAAAGTGAGACTAATGTCAGATAATACTTAATGTTTTTCTTGAGGCATGTTTAGTTTACTTTTATTTAGATGTATTGACGAATAATACTTGCCTGTGGTTGCAGCGTCAACGAGAAACTCCACTTACGAAGTAAAATCCAATGCAGAAGTGCTAAAAAAACAATTCAACGAATATTATATATGTTATATTTATTAAATAGACATTGCACTTTTTGTAACCTGAGACTAACGTATCATAAACCACGACTTATCTGCCTTCTGCAATTTTTAAACAGTGACAAAAAGCATGATCTAGCGACCAGACCATAGAACAGAAACTATAAAATCTAGTCCAATATTTTTAGCTTATTCTGGCTAGCAATATCACGCGAATCTGGAACACTTTAGAATAGTTTATAATTTCGTGTGTCGCGTTTGCTTTCTGATACAGTAGTTTATTACAGCTATCTCTTTTATGTCTATGATAAGAATTTCTGTTGGAATCAATCACCGATGATACCATTAGCAATACTTAAAATCGCCACCTTATTCTATTTCTTTATCGCAAACGTTTAAAGCCTATTTCTGCTCAATCATTATTTTCACGACTACAGTAACATCAATCGTTTTACTGTAAAACATTTACTACAGACACCGATTTCCATTATCTTCTATTCGTGCCTAAACTTGTTGATAATCCATTTTTCTTGGTTTCTTAAGATGTAAATTGCACATTGTAGTTCTTACATTCACAGGTATCTGTTTGAACAACAGGAAGTAATACCATATTTAAAACATACCTAGAGTAATACAGAATGTCCACATAGTAATTGAAGGGTGTCGAACTGAAATAGATCTTTATTTCTGAGGATATCTTTCTGTAGTTTAAACACAATTTGTCTAAGGCATTGGACCATTAAAATAACGCAAAATTTTAACAACCTTTATTCATGAAATATAATGTCTTTCAAACGTTGTCCATTTTATTATCTAAAATATTTTTTTTTTAGTTCTAAAACTTCCGTTAGTTTTTGGGTAGACTGTAGAAGCATTGCACAAAGGACTATTTATCTGAGTTCAATACTTTTTGACTGGTGGCGGTTTCCAATCCGTTTCGCAAGCATCTGACACAATTAGGAATAGAATATTATTTAGTTTTTTTTTAACTTTTATAAGAATATTTGTGTTATATCAGTTGCTTGTTGGGCCAATTGTTGCGATATTGTTAAAGATTGATTTCAGATTCGAACAAGTAACTTAGATAATGGAAACAGTTAAGTAGATTAATAAGTATCATAATAAGTAGGCGCTTGCACTCAATAATAAGTAGGCGTTTGTACTTAATAATACCATTCAACGATTTTTGCCACATTCTATCTGCAGTACAAAGCTTAATTTAACACGATCAATGAATGGCTAGGTATTGTTTTTTAAATCTAGCCAATAAATCATTTTAAGTATCTACATGTTTATGTTTGGCTAGTGAACTACAAAATGTTATTCCAAACTATTCGAAAGGGTGTAATAGAAATAAAAGAAAATAATATAATATATTTTCAAATTGAAAATGTTTTTAATTTCGGTTTGATATTGTGTTGTTTTTCAAATGAACAAATCAATCAAAATGGGTGCCAGGGAACTCTAAAATAGAGAATGAGTCTTGTAGATTTGACTAGAATTCTTTTACAATACAGATACTGAGTATGTTGTTATGTTGATATGACTTACAATTTATCATAAATATTATCGTGAATATTCATAAAATATAAACAACACAGAAATCGTTGATGTACACGATTTGTAGATTTTATATCCATATGTAATAACATACTCGTAGGAAAAATGCAATAAGTATATTGTCTATTGCTTTATATCTTCATTAAGGAATGGTATAGACATCAACCGGATTTTTGTATTCTCTGAATGTGGCTGTTATGCTGAACTACACACATTATGTTGATCTTGAGGCATATATCGTCGTGATTCTTAGGCAGATTTGTATAATATTTATGTACGAATTCGTGTTATTTAATTTAATGTTAGTTGCTAATATGAAGTATGCAAGTCTATCTTACATGTAATGTCTATAAACTCAGTACCAATAAAGGTTAATTGAAAACTCAGTTATAATTTACAGTTAAGCCGCGTAATGTTTAACGCGTTAATTTATATTTAATAGATATTAACAAAAAATCTAATGAAATATCGAAACAATTAAACGGAACTGTGCTTGTGCTCTTACTGATCCGCGTTATTTGTTTAAATCGTATTTCCAATTTTAATTAAAGTTTTGTGATAGGTGTTTTATTTAATTGTAAGGTTAACGTATAGAATAGGTACACCCCACTCTCCCCTCCCCATGTTTAGAATGGCTTTTTTAAATAATAACGTTATTATTTCAGCATGGATCAATAAGTGCACTAGTACCAACGAATCATTAATAAGATTTGTTTCAGTTAAAATCCCGGAAAAATATAGAGAATGAAAAAAAAAAAAAGTTTAAGAATTTTTTCTCGCTTACCCAGCAGTATACTATATGTTATTATTTTATTTATGTTAAGAAAATATTCTCAGTTTCTAAAGATAATGCATGGCCAATAAATGAAGCTCAACTCCAATACTTCCCGCATTATCAACTAACCTTCAACCTCAGCAACCTCATAATTATGTATTCGCAATGTTTTCTAACGTAAACATCGTGTGCTCTGATCAATTATTTTATATGTACCCCATCAACGTACATATTTCCACTAACCCCGACATGCATCAGAATCCTTTCCATTTTATGTCGAGGTACCGGAAAGACTTCTACTCAAAAATGTTTCTTCCATCTCACTGCTTATCATCATTCAAGTATATCATAACGACCGTCCCCAAAACTTTTGTTGCAGTTAAAGATTGGTAGCCAGTTTTCAGTGTTCTTGACTGATCTAAACTGCAGCAGTTTAAATGTAACGTGAACAGAGACATTGGTGCTCTACTCCCTATAATCTTGTATTAAAAACGTTCATAAATAATAGGTTTTAAATGCCAAATGCGACCATGCATTGTTTGTGGTGAAATACAGTAAATTACATTACTAAACAGATGTTTGTGAGATAAAATCAATCAAATGTCTAGCGATGATAACTTTATTTGTATTAGTATCGGATTATTGCGCATTGTTCAGAAAGTTATATCAATCGTAGACAATCTGTAAACAATAGATATAACTCGAGAGAAATTATGAACAAATTACGGAATTACGTATTCATTAATGCATGTTAAAATTATAGACATATGTTCAGTAGTAAACATGTATTACTCGCTCGCAATTGTGGGAATCAGCGACAAAACTGAACCCACATTAGTAGAATAGTTTAAACCGTTTCAATGCATCGAAAGTTGTAAAGTAAACGCAAAGGTTCAGCAGGGAAAATGCAGATTTAAAATAAAAAATAATTGCATAGCATATGAATATCTCAGTGGGAATGTTGTAACGAACAAGATCAATACATTTGAAATGAACAAATATACTTACATTGCTGCTTGATTTTTTTAGTAAAACTAGACACAATATGATGTTTTGAAAGTTAGCCACGCGTGACGAAGAGTGTATTTCCCGAAATATTTCAACACGTATGGTTCACATAACAAGGCATTAAGAAGAGAATGCAAGTAAAACAGTATATATATATATATATATATATATATATTTATATATGTATATATATACATATATACATACATATATAAATATATATATATATATATATATATATTTATATATGTATATATATACATATATACATATATATACACATATATATAACTATATATATAACTACTTCATTTACTCACATAAAATTAATATACGAAAGCATAAATTTATGCGTAAACCTTAAGTATTTACGTCAAAAGTGCTCAATACGTAGGTAGAGCTAGTTAGTTATAAAATATATAAGCCTGAAGAGTCCTAGAGCGGATGAAACGCGGAATATTCAGTGTAGCTTAATCGCCAAATATATTTTATAACTTACTATATATATATATATATATATATATATATATATATATATATATATATATATATATATGCGTGTGTGTGTTGTATGTGTGTGTTGTGTGTGTTTGTGTGCGAATAAAACTTCATAAGAATATATTCACAAATGTTTATATCTTTTCTGTATTTCTTCCCGATATATTCATGTGCCTCGATACGAGTAGTGTTTAAAAATTAAATGAAGATCTTTTCAGGACCACAATCTTTTCGACCGTTCCTTAAGTCTTATTCAGTGAGAAAATAGCTGTCCAATATATATATATATATATATATATATATATATATATATATATATATATATATATATATATATATGTGTGTGTGTGGGGGGATGTGGGGGTGTTGGTGAGTGTGTGTGTGTGTGCCCAATATATATATATATATATATATATATATATATATATATATATATATATAATTAAGAACAAGTTGCTAATGAAACATGTTAAAAAAAACACTTTGAAAAAGAGTTAAAACATATTTAATTTTAAAAAGGAAGCACAAAATAAGTTGATAGCCATTAATACGCGGAGTTTCGAAGAAATAATTTCCTTCTCATCAGAGGGCAGGATGTAGCTAAATGCGGGATCGGATTTTATATATATATATTGAAATTGTATACAGATTTCTTTTTTTTTTGACAAATATATATATATATATATATATATATATATATATATATATATATATATATATATATATATATATATATATATATATATATTTGTCAAAACAAACCGAAATCTGTATACAACTTCACATGATAATTAAAAGGTAATTATTACTTTAATGAATCTTATAATTTATTCAGACATACAAGGAAGAATTTTTGAAATAAAATATTTTGTAAGACCCAAGAGTAATGGGATTTTCATATATGCAGCAGTGTCGAGTTTCAATTAAAAATATAGTATAACACTAGTGCTAGCGCTGAGCTCAGCGAATGGGTACACATTCTAAAAGCAGTTGGTTACACATCGCAAAACAAAACTGCTTAATATAACTATGCTTCAAATCTTCGGGCAAACAGGTTTAAAACGATTTAGTTAAATTTTATGACTATAGTCATATACAAGTTATGTGATATTTAATGCGATCAGTATTTAGACTTCGTGGCTTAGTGGGGGATGCCCTTTTCTCTTCCCTGCAACCTCTCTCCCACAGAAGAGAAGTTGTAAGCCTATATTTGTTTTATCGTTATTTCCATGGCAGGTGCTCGTCTGAACTCCAATCTCTCGCCCCCCTCATCAATCTTTTACACAAAACACCCGTCTAGCTGAATCCACTGTCAAAAACTTTCCCCACTCTTTATCTATGCCTAAATCAAAACGTAGATTCCATGAACAAGGCTTCTTTCTTAGAACTAAACGCCTGTGGAACTCTGTTTCTATCTGCCTGCTTCCCTCCTGACTACAACTATGATGTCTTCAAGTCCAACGTAAACAAATTCCTGATGAACCGCCCCCTTAAGGAGACACTTTAAATATCCACACTAACGTACTGTACTTACAATACCCCTTATCCCTGAGGTGCTCCCGGGCCTTGATAAGTGGTGTCCACCTTGTAAAAAAAAATAACAACACTGTTATTCGCAATTTATACTGAGACAAAATATATACTTTGAAAGACTGTTGTGATAGAGTCAAATAGGCAGGTAAAAGAAAGAAATATTCTTGTACTTTTTTTTCGGTATATTTTTTGGCTATGCAGTTCTAATCGTAGTTTGACTACAGATACACTTTGGTCTTTAGGGCTGGGTATTTTTTACGCAATAAACACCTACCAGTGTGTACATTATTTTGTTTATTGATGCAGTTTTTTCAGCTTGCGTTTTTTCACCGATAGCCATTTCTACTTTATATAGAGACGTCTTGTAGCTCTCTATCATGAGTATGTATAGAATTCCAAATGAAACTCTTTATGTAATTAAACCTTAGAATTTGCTCATATTCCCAACCCCAATTTCGGGTAGAATTCTTACGTCATCATAATACATTCTACAACTCAACTTTACTAAATGACTTGCTATTTGTCAACTAGTCTTTTCGATCAAAGGTTAATCAGCAAAGCAATAGTAGGTGGTCGATGACAGGTTTTTGAAAATGAGCTTTATTGTCTAAACCCTTGTGAGATTGCCATATAAAATGCGGAGAGTAACCTTAATAAGACACATAACAGCAGGAAAAAAGTTATTTTACTGCAGTGTTATATCTATTTAATTTTACACGTTTATTTAAAAAAGGTTAATTATTATCTTAAATAATGAAGGTATATATCCTTATTGACATTTTGGAATTCACGACTAAAAACATTCCCATTTTGTATCATGCTTAAAAACAATGAATGTTGTACAGTCACTTATTTTAGAATGTATTTGGATTCCTTCATGGCAAACGTCAGTTTTTTTTTCGTTTATGAGCTGTGCAATGGACTTTTTAAAATACATTATCTTTCTATATGTTACTGTAATTTTTTTTTGGGGGGGGATATAATAGTTTGAGAATCGCTCGAATGATTAACAAAAAATTCTCGGAAATGGGGGAAAAACACCCGGGTGGATTCGTGCAAAAAGTGAATTGTTTATTTGATAGGAAATACATTTTTAAGATTGCAAAATTCGATTATAACTAAAATATGGTATTAAGAAGAATGGGAGTTGAAAAAATAGGGTGACTAAAAACAGGCGCCGAAACAAAAAAGGAAAAATGAATAAAGTAAAAGAAAAAAAGTTGAAGAAAAATAAAAAGAGGCAATAATGAAGAACGTGAAAATTATAGATTAGATAACGGATCAACAATCAAAAAAAGGAATGTAAAGAATCGATGAAATAAAACATCATGAAAAAATATGCACAGTGTATAGAAAAATGATTGAAAATATATGATAAACAGGATACGAGAATAAGCTAGTAAATAGGAATACTGAAAAAAATTAAAGAAAGATAAAGAATTAGACAGAATGAAACACTTAAAGGAAAATATTAAAAAAAGCAGATTTCGGAATTGTTTATATGAAGATTATTCTGATTATTGGATTAAACCGTCTTTTACTTTAATGTTATACAACTTTCTAATCATGCTTCGGTCGATGTAATATTCAAGAATAAAGGTGCATCTTGTCAAACACGGATTAGTTCTCTTCAAATTCATGAATACCTATAAGATTTCGATCGGCATCATGTGTTCATTCCACGAAACAGATGAATCTTAAAATAAAAAATCTAATATATAAAGGAACCGTTTCTGTGTGTCTGTCTCCACATTTCAAATATTATGGTTCAAATAGATACTTATGATTAAAATATTTTTAAATGATAACATAATGGTCAAAATTAAAAATAAGGTTCATCACAATTTTGTACATTCATCCTAGTTTATTTGTAGTCAGATATAATACGTGTCACGTTTGTACACTAGATTGTAATACTTCGGTTTCGATTCTAGCTGATGGCCGCCAAATGCTTATTTAAGTTTTGAAATCACGACTCTATAATTATATATACGAAATCTGGACAAATTAAAAAAAAAGTATGTTTAAGCGTATTATACGATCGGGAAAGCCGGGCACCGCGCTCCCCACCTCGCTAGTCTGTTATATATGACAGCAATATAGTGCTTCAAGGTTCTACACTTATTATGAAAGGAATAAATTGAAATTGATATAAAATGCATAAGGTATTAAAACGATTGGAAGACACCAGAAACCGCGAAGAAACTAAAAGTTATGTGGAGAATAAAAATTGAAACAATGACAATTTTAAAAAAAAAAAAAAACTAAAAGTAAAAAAAGAATGGCAAGTCAAAATATATGAAAAAAAGGATAACATTGAGAAAATACATAAAGGAGCATAATGAATTTAAAAGCAACTCAAAACCAAACTTTTTTTTTACATAGGCTTCACCACTTATCAAGGCCGATATGCCTCTCAAGGATAAGAGTTAAAGTGTGTACAGCAGTCAAAAGGGCAATATAGTAATCGATAGTTATAGAAGTTCGGTAAATTTGTTAAGTTAAGTGGAACAGCTCATCAGAAACTCGTTCACGTTGGACTTGAAGATAACCATATTATAGACGACTGGAAAGCAGGAAAACGGAAGACACTTTCACAGGCGTGCAGTTCTAAGTAAGAAGTTTTCTTCATGGAATCTATGTTTAAGTTTAGCCACAAATAAAGTTTGGGGGATTATTGATAGTGTTTTCAGCTAGACGAGTGTTTCTTGTGAAGGTTTGGCGAGTGGGACCATAGATTGAAGCTCAGTCGAAAACATTCCATGAAAATAACGATAAAGCAGAGACAAACTCATAACATCTCTTTTGTGAGATAGAGGTTGCAGCGAAGAGAAAAGGACAGCTCCAACCAGGCCACGTAGACTATTTTGAACCCTATCAAGGCAGGCCAAGTCTTTGCTAGCAGCTCCTGCCCATATGTGGCAACGGTATTCAATCCTTGGACGTATCCGGCTCTTATATAGATAGAGAATTACATCAGCAGTGAGATATCTACTGGATCGATAGAAGGATCCGACCATTTTTCCAGCGGCCTTGGCAACAGATTTGATGTACGTACCCCATTTAAGATCAGGTGTAAAGGTCAACCTCAGAAGCCTGTTAAAACTTGAGCCCTCCCCAAGAGGAGAGCCATCCATTTTAATTGATGCAAGAGATAGCGAGATTGAAGTGAGGAAAGTAAGTTCGTACCGATAGAAATTATAACATATACATACTAGTAACCCGATCGTAAAAGACCCTTAAACAATATAGTACATGTATATATAGTAATGATGTCAGTAGTAATGTCAGTTCTTAAACAAGGGCGTCATGCCCTTTGCTGCGATAGAAAACAAAACATTCAACGCTCTAGACAATGCCGTTGTTTAGCGCTTCATCCCCGGTAGTTTCCGTCAAAACAATGGAGATATGGATTACAGTGGTTAAAAATTATGCGACTTAACGCTACAATGCATATGTGCTCATTTCCCTTAAGGTAAACCAGATTTTTTTTTTATAATTTTGAATCTTTAGCGTTCAATTTTACAAAGAAAAACGCCATTGGAAAGAGATTCCAAGGTCCGAATAATAACCTATACATCAAGGATTACGTCTTTAGACCAAATATCCAGTGAGCTTTTACGGTAGGGACGTTTTACACACACACCGAGAATGTAACTTATATATATATATATATATATATATATATATATATATATATATATATATATATATATATATATATAGACATGCCAGTTTGCTAGTAACTACTCTTCCGATATTCTAAGCAATGATGAAGAGAAAAATTAAGCATAATAGTTTATTTAATAAGAGACTATAATAAATAAATAAATGCATAATGACGGTACGTTTGCCAATTGTGTAAGCAAGCTAGTAAAGTCGCTTTTTTTTTACAAGGGTGTCACCACTTATCAAGGCCCAGAGGCCACTCGAGGATAAGGGTTAATAGGTATACATTAGTCATTGTGATTTTAGCATAGTAAACAGTTGGAATTTTGAAACTTGGATTACTTAGGGGGACGATTCAATTAGAACTTGTTCACATTGGACTTTTCTTTTTTTTCATAGGTATCAACTCATTATCAAGGCCAAGAGCTCACTCAAGGATAAGGGTAAAAGAGTGTACAGTAGAAACTGGACAATATAATAATCATTAGTAATGAAAATTTGTTAAATTTGATAACTTATATGGAACGGCTCATCAAGAACTTATTTACGTTGGACTTGAAGACAACCATATTGTAGTCAGCCGGAAAGCAAGAAAACGGAAGACAATTCCACAGGCGTGCAGTTCTAATAAAAAAGCTTTGTTCATGGAATCTACGTTTAGGTTTAGGCACAGATAAAGAGTGGGGGGAATTATTGATAGTGTTTACAGCTAGACGAGTGTTTCTTGTGAAAGTTTTGCGAGGGGGGACCATAGATTGAAGCTCAGTCGAACACTTTCCATGAAAATAACGATACATCAGAGACAAACTCGCAACATTTCTTCTGTGAGATAGAGGTTGCAAGGAAGAGAAAAGGACATCTCCTACGAGGCTACGAAGTCTATTTTGAACTCTATCAAGGCAGGCCAAGTCCTTTCTAGCAGCTCCTGCCCAGATGTGGCAACAGTATTCAATCCTTGGACGTACCTTGCTCTTATATAGATAGAGAATTGCATCAGCAGTGAGATATCTACTGGATCGATAGAAAGATCCCACCATTTTTCCAGCGGCCTTGGCAACAGATTTGATGTACGTGTTCCATTTAAGATCAGGAGTAATGGTCAAGCCAAGAAGCTTGTCAAAACTTGAGGCCTCCTGAAGACGAGAGCCATTCATTTCAATTGATGCCAGATGTGGATCAGAATGTTGATGATGTAAAGAGAGAAGCTTGGTATTAGATGCATTAAAAGTAACCAGCCACTCCTTTCCCCATTGTACTACATGCTCAAGATCAGATGAGAGAGAATTGGAGAGAACTTGGTCGTTTACTGTCTTAGATGTGCTACCATAAATGGTAGTGTCGTCAGCATAAATGTCTACAAATGATGTAAGGATGTGATTTGGAAGATCATTAATGTAGATCAGGAAAAGAGTTGGGCCCAGGATGGACCCCTGAGGGACACCGGCATTAATACTGTGGGCTTCTGATTTTTGCCCATCAACTACTACTCTTATGAACCTATCAGAAAGAATGATTTAATAATTGAGAAGATATTTCCAGCTATACCATAGCTGGAGATCTTATGAAGTAAACCTTTATGCCATACCCTATCAATATGTCAACAGCAATTGCCCTAGAAAGGTTGCCTCCGTCGAGAGATTTGCTAATCCTATGAGATATAACTGTAAGCACATCTGCTGTAGATCTAGCAGAACGGAAACCAGTATTATTAGAAGTCCGTTTGAACTATTCTTAATAGAAAATGTAGGATTATAATATCAGATGTCAGACTAAAAAAATAAATTTAAACAAGAAAAGCATGCATCCCGTGAGTGCACAGTGAACGAGGCATAAATAATGACTAATTTCAGTAGTTGCCTCCGCATATTTAGCCCCACATGTCTGGAGGAGACGTAAATGCTGTTGAAAATGAACAAACAATGCAGTCTTAAGCCTTAACATATGAAAATATGAGTTCTTCACCATGCAAAGAAAGACATGATTATGTCCATCATTCCCCTCCCCTATTTAGCCCCCAAAGTATCCAAAGCCGCAGTGGAATTTTGCCTTGTTTTAATTGAATAAATTTATCTATTCTCTGCTCTTGTAAAAAAGATAATTCGTTTTGTGTGAGTTCGGCCCATATGGACTCGGGCGGTTGTCTTTTTAAGTTCACACCAAGTTCTTGATCTCATTGATTTCAATACCCATTAAAGTGTGAGAGTAAGCAGTTTTTTTGTATATTCATTCATTTTCGGACAACACCGCGTCTTGTGGTTAGTATATATATATATATATATATATATATATATATATATATATATATATATATATATATATATATATATATAAAGAGAGAGAGGGAGAGAGAGAAAGAGAGAATGAGATGGAGAGTAAGAAATTGCATTTCTAAAATCGTATCAAATTTGGTTGAATAAAATTAACACAGATCTATCAAAATAAAAAATGCAGACCAATTCACTAGAATAACACTGCTGGCAGTTTTCTTCAGTCTTAGATATACTCAACTGATTATACCCACAGGTTTGATGAATACTTTCAACGAAGAGAATATCCAACAGAAAAATTAAGTTTTATAGCATGGAAAGCGAGTTGAAAAAAAAAACTATGACATCTCATAAAATTCCTATCATTATTTTGTTAACTTTACTAATACTTTCTTCAATTCCTGAAACTTATGTTGACATTTTTCTCATTAGCAAACAAGAACGTATTCTTGGAAATCCTTTAATCAAGTTAAAAACCTTACCTATGTGCATATCTTTATAATACGCTATTCTCTTGACAGAAGTATTTATTAGCATGCATTGTCCCTAAACAAAAAGGCGTATATGCTTCTTTTAAAAAAATAACCAAATTACACACATTACCATTCCGGTCACAATTGACATGTTTGCATTTGTAACAATAATTTATTTCATTATGCAATTCATTTACCCAAATATTTTACTGAACAATTTGAAAATTACACCAGATAGTGACATCTGGAAGGGGTAGCATAAAGAAATTTAGGAAATACGGAATGCTGTCCCTGAACTTATTATTCCCGAAATGATAAAACGCTTATATGTGTAGGTATTTAAACATGATTGTAGTAATAATTATATATATATATATATATATATATATATATATATATATATATATATATATATATATATATATATATATAAAGAGAGAGAGAGAGAGAAAGAGAGAGAGAGACTTGTATGTAATATTGTAATATACTGAGTTCGTGTAATTCACTAAATTTTCATATACCAATGGTTTTTTTTTAATTTAAAACAAGAATGACTATTTAAACCCTAAGTTAGGAACACATTAATAATACCTTAAAAAAATAATGGACAACCTTAACCTTATTATCCTAGCAGATAAACCCATCAATATTTACAGTATGAATTTTAAAACTTATAATAATCTCATTCTAACTGAACTTAATAATAAATACAAGAAAGCAACTGAAGTGGATCTATTTAGAATCAACCTGTTAGCATTAAAAATATGTGAGAAACAACATTGAAGACAAAATAGAGGTTTACACCCCATTTAACACTCGGTTGCTATTGAACGACCCTAAACAGAACTTCAATAATAAACCCAGTATCAGATGTATAGCTTCATGCGCATCTGGCATAGGTAATCAGTAAAAAGATACTAGACGGAATCGTACCAACCTTAAAATCCAAAATTAAGCACAACCTCTGGATTTCTTCAGGGGAAGTAATCAAATGGTTTGCAAGATCCTTAAACACCCAAAAAGCAAATTTATCATGTTCGAGATAGATGCGTACTACCCTTCCATTTCCCCTGCACTGTTTAAGAAAGCACTTAAAGTAGCAGAAGATGAAACTGACTGAACTAAGTTGGAAATTGAAATTATAAAAATACCCAGGAAAACCTTAATCAGATATAACGGATAATTGTGGACTATAAATGATAGAGAGGGACATTTCGACATTACAATGGGTGCCCCAAATCCTCGTAGGTGATGAATTTGGTTAGTCTCTACTTACTAAAGTAGAAAGAAAAGATAACTCCAGGTAAAATAGGGCACTTTACAGGGACGACGCACTTTTTGTAGTTAACTCTAGCGACCGTATTACAGAAAAAAAAACAAGAAAAATCAGACATATTTTTAAGGAATATGGATTAGAAATATCAATGGACAGCAATCACAAGCAATTTTATGGACGTTACCCTCAACTTAAACAGTAACACATACGAACCTTACCACACACCTAACCAGAACACTTTCTACATAGATTACCGATCGAACCATCTTAAATGAATGAAGAAAGCGCTGATCTCCAATATTTCTAAAAGAGTTTCAGAACTTTCTAAGAATGAGAATCTTTTTGAAAAAAAAAACAAAGAATACTACAATGAAATCCTAAGGAGATAGGGATACAACGGAAAAAATTAATATAACAGCAACAATAATAGTAACTACAAACCTAGCTTCGTAATCACGTACAACATGGCAATGAGAGCTAGAAAAAAAAACAAAGATCAATAAGGAAAACGTTGAAAATGATCATAAGACTAGAAACGGTGGGGGAAATAATAACAGCAAAACAGTGCAAGATGAGGGTCGTACCATTAATAAGAGAAAATGACGCTAGATACAGGTTTGGTTCAATCCACCATTCAGCAAGCATATCAAAAATAATATACCTAAGGAATTATATAGAATATTAGACCAAAACTTCCCCCCGGATAATAAGTTAAGCAAAATAATAAATAAAAACTCAGTAAAATTATCTTTCTCAACGTCCAGAAACTTAACTAACATTATAATCAGCTCAAACAATAGAAAATAAAAAAATAAGGAACAACAACGAACTAGCATCAAGCGAAAATATATTAAACAGAAAATGTAATTGCAGAATACCTGAAAATTGTCCGTTGGATGGGAAATTTCTAACCTAGGAAATAGTGTATAAATGCGAGATAAAAACCGACAACACTAAGAAGATATATCTGGGAGTGACGGGAACAGTGTTTAAGGAGAGATACAGAAATGACGTAGTATCATTTAAAAAGGAACCTGAGACAGAAACTAAAAGAGATGATGTAAACTACAGCAGAGGAATGGGTACACAAATAAGCATTAGAAATAAAAACAAAAAGAAATATACCACTGCATTATGTGATTGGATTAGGGAACTTAAAAGGAATAATTAAAATTTTGAATTAAAATAGTCAGTAGTGGACAGGGGGGGAAGTACAGATCTGGGAAATCAAAAAGGTGCAATCTATGTTTATTGTACAATGCGAATTCCAAAGAGGAAATTTTGAATAAAAGGCTTGATGCCATACTGGGAGGCTTTACAGAAATAGATTTCTGTTATAAATGTAACTGATGCATAACTTTTTTCCAACAATAAGGTGCATCGGATGCTAGGATTAAATTTTAATGTAGAGTTAAATAGCTAGAATTGCTAAAATCTAAATGAAGGATCGAAATCTAACATGCGAATACAGTTTCCTTTCTTCTTAACCGGTTAAGAAATATAAATAAAGTATATAGCTCATCTAAGAATGCGATTTTTTCTCCATAACGGCGAGCATTCTTGTATTCAGTCGTAGCAGCGGTGAAATAAATAACACGCTCTTCAAATCAATAATATCAACTTAACAATGAAAGTCGTTATTATTAAAAATTAAATTAGCAATTTGGGGGATGTAAATTTATTTAAATATAAATTCAATGGATTTTGTCATCTGACACCCTAAGTCGGTAGAATCACAGCTGACTTACTTATTCTCCTACTTCACTCCCCGGTCTAAATATTTTTTAGCCATGAATGCAGGAGTAGACATCTTACCATCGGAGTGAAACACACTTGGAGCCATGGGTGGTTTTGCTGTCAGAATAATAATTAAAGGATATATAATATTTTGTGTATTTAGACACCCAAGAATACAACGCACTAATTATATGACAAGAGCAGCATAAGTGATTAATAACAGATGCGGGTTAAACCAATTCTTTTTGATAAAAACACATAATTTTTATACTTAATTTGTTAAATAAACCATCGTAGCACGGTCTGCTCCTATCTGATTAAATTCATTATTATTAAATCATAGACATTTTCTAGTAATCAATGAACCGAAAACCTCAAACGGCATGTATTACCTCCCTTTAACCGCTATAGGAAACAAAAATCGACCCTGTTTCAAACAGAATAAACTAGCAGTACTTAACGACATAATTGGATTATCTCCCTTCACAATTATCCTAAGTAACGATATAAAAACATTTTTCACATAAAATAACAATGAATTTTTAAACATTAAATAATAATAAATTGATTAGAACAGTTCAGCTGAAATGTTGTTCAAGATTTATATATATATTTAATACACCCATTTTATTTATTCTCATGTTCAATTACACTTTAAACCAAAAATGGTCTTAATTCCAAGTACCAATATAACGATAATCTATAAACATTACTTGCAACTAATACGAAACTAAAACTAACCGTAACGTTTTGCAAGGTTGTTACAGCCATAATATATATATATATATATATATATATATATATATATATATATATATATATATATATATATATATATATATATATATATATATATAAACAAAAATTTTAAAAATCTTTTTATAAAAAATCAATTATTGGGAAATAAAAGAATAGCACGAATGGGATATATAACATTTTGTTCTCCGTAGAAACTTCTCATGACTCTGTTCTTGAATAAGGGTACAGTCAAGGTAAATGTTTATCGAATGCTTTTCCCGTTATTGATTCCCTCCCTTTTTTCTCATCTAGAAATGTTCCATTGCCAAATGTGTGTTTATTCATAAGGTCTAGAGAAATGCTGGTTTGGGAAAATTTTCAAACGATATAATGTTTTAAATTGTCGAACTGGACATTGAAACAATTGTAACGTAAAATGAAATACACTTTTTGTTGCCATCAAGACCTTGTTTTGAAGTCTTGGTTTTGCAAACAGGGTATATATATATATATATATATATATATATATATATATATATATATATATATATATATATATATATATATATATATATATATATATATATATGGTAGCGATCAAAAGTAAAGGAAGGGTAGATTTTTTTAATAGCTTCTACCTTTATCTATGAGAAAAAAAAGAAAAATAAGTGACTTTTTCAATGTTAAATAATAGTAGTCAAATGAAAAATATGTTTTTTTTTTAATTTTTGATTTCGAATACATGTTAGTTTGTTTTTGTTTTTGTTTTTTTTTAAATATAAATGAATTTTGTTTTTGTTTTTTTTTAAATATAAATGAATTTACTAAAAGTACAGGCGTCCAAAAGTTAAGTGACGGGAGCTATTATAAATAAAAAAAAAAAAACTCCTTTCAGTATTTGGTGAAAAGCCGTTTTTTTTTAAATAAATTCCGGTAATATATATTGTTCCTTAATTGGAATTCATTTCTGAGATGGGCATTATATATATTAATTATTTTTATTTTGGACTATTATTCTCATCTTTATTAGTTGTTGTTTTTCATCTTTTACTGGTTTGTTTTATTCACAACGTGTTGGGCCAACTATTCCTCTGGCCTTCGACAGGTGGTATCCGCGACGGATAGCAACTTCGAATCTCCTAACTGCATTCCCAGCCATCACTGCCATCCGTAGTTGTTGTCGTCTCACCACATTTTGGCCATTTAATACATTCCAGTAAGTCATAAATATTTTGGCATTTTTCTGTGATCTTACCAGCAATAATTGTTTTAATAGTTTAAGTGGATTCTAGCTGGGGAACTGAGCTGGTCAATCCATAACGCAAATATTGGATCTATTTAGCCCTTCTAAAACTATTTTGTCTCTATGGCACGGGGTGTTGACTTGCATAAAGATATCAAAATCAGAAAGATTAGGAAGCACATGTTCTCTAACCAATACTCTGTACCTTCGGGCATTAACTTTTCCCTGAATCGTCACAAATGGAGCCAGTTTCTTTTGAGGATATCATGCCCCATAATATTATATTGCCTGCGCCAACTTTTATGGAATTTTAACGCACTTAGTGGACAGTCTTTCTCCGTGTTTTTCCTGACATATCGTCTTTTGTTTTATCCGAAAAGATAGAATTTAGATTCATAATTAAAATTGAAATTTTACCATTTGTTTCTTCCTAATGCAAATGCATTTCGGCGAATAACAATCTGGCGTTTTTATTTTTAACAGAAATTAAAGTCTTTGAACATGGACTTCTGGAAAATAACCACACTTCCTTTAATCTTCGTGAGATCATTTGTCGGGAAATTTTTATCCAGTTTCCGATGTTAAATCTTGGAATATCGAAGTCACAGTTTTAAAGCGATCAGAACGAGATGATCGGGGGTTTTTCTACACCCCCTTTACTGTTTATTCGGGCTCGGCCCGATCTCTTTTTTACAGTCAGGGTTAAACTTTTTTTTTATTTTAAATAACCCGAAAAACAACGGTTTAAGAACTTTTCAATATTTCAGCAATCTCCTTTATGGAATTTTTCATCATAATGGTCACAAATTAGCCGTTCATCTTGTATATATAGCTTTCTTCTTAATATTCGGAGTCGATATTTGGTTAGGTTGTTATAAATATTGCAAAACTGTATAATTTCCGGCGTTCCCAAACTTTTGGACACCTGTAATTTTATTAATTTTTTTATATGTACTAAAACTTAAATATGCATTATATATATATATATATATATACATACATATATATATATATATATATATATATATATATATATATATATATATATATATATATATATACTAGATGTACCCTGCCACGTGTTGCTGTGGCTCAAACTGGGGCAATGGAAAAAGTTGCAAAATGATACAAAGCATGTTTTTTATAGGTTTAATTTTCCATTTCGTATGGGCACACAGTTTTTGCTGTTCAATTTTCTTAGCTAATATAGAAACTTTCTGGTTTGGTGACTCTTGAATACGTAACATAAATTGTCCATGTGAAAAAACAGTAAGTGTGTAACTGTAAGCCACACAATTGTAAAGAGTGTCTCCTATGCTTTGTTGATTGTTATTGCAAACGGCAATACAATTGAAAAGTGCAATTTCCTAAAGTGTAATGATGTGTCCGGTGGAATCATAGGAATGCATGGAATGGAGATATATTAATAAAAGTAAAAAGCCCTGTTATGATTGTTTTTTCTATGATATTGTTTGTTAATTTTTTGGACTGCAAGCAATGTGCGTTTGCAAAGCTTAAATTGGTTTATATTTCACAACATGATAATTAGTACGCCAAATTTCAGTTGCAATACATGCGGTGGCATCCCTGACAAATATATCTGTTGGATAATTAACCACTTTATCTGTTTTCACAACATTGTAGACGGATTTGTCTTTGACTACCTCACTTGGAATATTACATTGAATAATAGCGTGGGCGTCTTTGCATTGAGCTGAAAGAATAGCTCGTTCACTCAGTCAAGTGGAATTCTTATAATTTGAATATCTGCAAAAGAACTTTTAAACTAATTCTTCTTTTGATGTAATAAGATTACAGAAGTTAGAAATTTAAAAAATACCATTATCTCTGATCAGCTGGCACTTTTCCGTACCCGATTTCCCACAAGTGATGCGAACATTTATGTGTGGATCGAACAGTCTGCAATTGGATACTCATATTTTGAGTTAAGTTTAATGTCTTCACATCGCACAAAAAAGTAGAGTATTTGAGCCAAGCACTTATTTCATCTGCTGGTGTTGATTGAAAAATAACAGGAAACATTTGTCTGAAATATCCTGCAAGCTATATCTTGCATTCCCCAAATGGTCTGATATTGCCACGCAAATCTTACAAGGATCGACCAAGAGCCTCAAGTGATATTTTGCGTACCATTGTGCATTCATCCTAAACAATAAGTTTGCATTTCTGCAATAGTTTCCCCCATGTTGGATGTTTTGGAGATGTAAAACATGAGATTTTTGAAAAATTGAATGTTTCAAAGTAGAATAAATAAGTATTCTACTTGTCAACAAGGTCGCAGGTATTCCTCATGCAGCAAGAGCTAAGACTATGTCATTTTGTTACTGAATGGCTGCCAAAATCAATGTAATTAGAAAGGTTTTAGCAGTTACTTCTGGTGCTGTTTAAGGTTGCAGTAATTTCCAAATAACTTCTATTCTCACAGTCAGTAAATTAGGTGACTAAAATATGATTTACCCATGTTTTGACAATGCCTTCTTCACTGTAATAAATTTAGGAGACTAAAATAGGATGAGCGATTAGAGATGGGCAGATAGAGACGACGATATATAAATAGAAAAAAGAAAGTGAGAGGAAAATAGAGAAAGAGAAGGAGAAAGGATTGATAGAACAACATAGAGAGGGGAAAGTTAGAAACACTGACGGCGAGACAAAGCAAAGGAGAGAGATAGAGGGAGTTAAAGAGAGATGGAGAGTGTGATATAGAGAGAAAGATAGATTGAGAGAGGGAACGTGAGAGATGGATAGATAGAGATATTAAGAGAGGAAGAGAGAGGGGGAGAGAAACAGAAGGGGAATTACACTTCACCGTTTTTCCTCGTTCAGTAGAGAATAAATCTTTCGAGACTGGGGCAATTTTAATTTTTTGTTACTATCCAGAGTACTCTTTCTTTTTCGGGAGCTAGATTTTCTACACATTAGAAACCGACCGGGTTATCTGTACTTTCACCTAACAAATTAATAACAGAAAAAGATATTGTAAAATTTGAAGTTAGTGTGAAAATACTATTTTAAAAAATAGCACGATAACATAAGTGCATAAGTGCTACTTAAGGTACTCCTTGGACGTTGCGTTCCATGCTGACCAGCATAATTATTTAATGGTCGCTCCCCATTCCCCCCCCCTTAGTCAAGCCTAATGCATACGCACGAAACATTTTTTTATTTACTGACGTTGGCTTAGTAATTAAACGATTTATTGATAATTTCGTAACCCTTTAACGCATGCCGGAAGATTTAAATTGGTTCATTATTGTTGTAATGAAAAAAAAAACGTTTCATTCAACACAAAACGAAAAACACATATTACTGATAAATGATTTATTATTCTATCCATTGAAATTTACTAATTTTTAAATAAAAAAGTAAAAAAAAAACGTGAATAAAAAATATTTGCTTATGTGCGCATGTCAAAATGTTTGTAAAAGTGAGAAATTATTTTAATCATTCAAAAAAACTTGGTATTTTATTTTTTTATTTTAGATTAGGTCCACCTTATAATCACCCCCAACCGCCTCATTTAAGAACAGCCCCGGCATTAACACCATTGTTTTTTTTTTGGGGGGGGGGGGGGTAAAAATATTTGCAAAATTTAACTGATATTTTTTGTCAGCATACCAACCCGAAAATATTATTTTTAAAATAGGAGTGGTTCAGTGTCCGTTGCAGAGAAGTAGATTTATTTATCAATAAAAGTTGCAGAGAAGTAGATTTATTCATCAATAAAAGTCGTCATTTAAAAAAGAAAATTGTGAAGTTCGACCTAAATGTAAATATTTACCAAAAGAATTATGCACTCATGTAAATTAACAATGACTGTAAAAGTGATAAATTATCAATACATTGTTTAGTTTTTTTTAATATTCATGAAAAGAGTTAAGCCAATGTAAATGTTTGTAAAAGTGAGAAATTATTAATAAATGTGTAGTCCCTTTTTTCTTTTAATATTCATAAAGAGTAAAAGTTTTCTTCCAATACTCATGATAAGAATTAAACCAATGTAAATAAATCAATGTTTGTACAAGTGACAAATTCAGGTTTAGTTACTATTTTATTCATGGAAAGAGTTAAGCCAACGTAAATAAATAATGCTTGTAAAAGTGCGAAAGGCAACGTAAGTAGATAAATGATAAATGTTACCTGCGCATGCGTTAGCCTTGACTAAGGGGGTTAAGGGCGCGACCATTTAATAATTATGCTGGTCGCCATCGACCTCAACGCCCAAGGAGTAACCCACTTTATTTTAAATATTTATTTTCCAAAGGACTGTTTGAATAAATCAACAAGAATAAAATGGTGCTTCTAGCCTTTATTGCTGAAATTGGCTACGCCATTTCTTTCACGCACTAGCTATCCCAATCAAGGGGAGACATCCATATATGGTTGAATGATTGTTTCCGGAAAGGGGAAGAATAAATTTACCAAAATTAACTATTGTTACTTCCGGAAACGTTAAATTAAACTAAAATTATCATTTATTAAATCCAGAAACTTGCTAAACCGATATTATTGGAGAAAATGAATCTTAACAATTCAAAAGAATGTTTGAAATTAGTTATTTGCTCGAAAAAAAAACTTTCGGAAAGAACTAGGAAAAAAGTAAATAAAGAAAGTTAAAGAGAACATACATCCATAATTGTTTAATTGGAAATGTTTCGATTTAATAAATGAGAACGGGAGAGTTTTTCATGGAACATTTTTTTTTTATTAAAAACAGAAAATTGAAATGGCATATTCATAATAGTTTCAACTGGGCAAGCGCCATTTGAAAACCAAAACAAAACCAAAGCATTTATTAGGCTTTATTTGTTTGTTTATTGTTTTCGTGTGTGTGGGTGTGTGTGTGTGTGTATTTTATTAGTTTTTTCGAATAAATAAATAATTTTATACATTTTTTAAAATTAAAACAACTTTGAAAGGCCAACAACAAATTAATTTACATGATTGTTTTGTTTTTTTCTTTACGGAGGGGTGGGGTGATTTTTATTTTTATTTTTTTTACTGGAGATCGAAATATAATTGTAAAAACATTGATTGAAAAGTTTGCGTAAAAAAATATAATGTTAATAAAAACAATTTTGAAATGGAAGCAACATTGGACTTTTATAAAATATTTTTTTCGAACAAATAAATAATTTTAAATGTTTTGAATTGTCAAGATTTTTTTGTCAAATAAATAAATTTCTAAGAATTTTTGCAATAAATAAGAAATAGCAAATTCGTTAATTTTACGATTCACCCAAGCATATTATAAACACCCTAACCTCCCCATAATAAAACGGTTTTCGGAATGAACACCCCCAACCTGCCCATGTTAAGAACAGCTTTCGAGGTTTGAGGAAGGGCGTGTTGAATTTGAAAGCCATTTTTAACATGGGCAGGTTAGGGTGTTTACAATACGCTGAGGCATGTCGTAAAAATGAAACAGTTTAGAAAAAGTTAAAACAAAGTTTTTCATGTAAACAATGCCGTGAAAGAAACTAAACAATTAAAATGTAATGTTTGATGAGTGCAAAGCCTTAAAATAAACAATGGATTTTAAAAATAAAATTGGTAAGATACATAAATGCATTTAAATTTAAAAAAAAAAAAATTTTTTGTGTTAATGCAGATAGTGATCGGCGTTATTTTTAAATCGAATTTTTTTATTTAGTTGCAAAGTTAAAGCACAGGATAGGTACAAAGCACACTCCCCTCCCCATGTTAAGAATGGCTTTTTTTAAAATAATAACGTTATTATTTTAGCATGGATCACTCTCTGCAGAAGTAACTTTTTTACTTATCTTGTAATTCGAGAGTAGTTGAAACGGAAGTTACCGAAATTAAAACCGGGCAGTATCGCAGAAACGACTTACAAACAATATTTTTATTAAAATTAATATTTTTATAAATCGCAATGTTAAAGTATTTTAATAACATGCAAACATTCCTTGACTAAAGATAGATGTTCTGAAAATTTCAATTAAATTGGTAATGTAGAAATATGGTTTTATCGATTTAGAATCAACCAAGAATTACATTTTTATATATATAGATATATACACACCCACATATATATGTATGTTTATGATCTTTTTACTATAATAATTAAATACCTACAGACACTAGTGTTTCATCCTTTCAGCACTACTAAATGCAGGATGTCCCGATTAACACCAATCAATAGATTTGAACCCGGCAACACGAGCCATCTCGGGATATATTAGCAAAGACCGTATACAATCGGTTACCATAAACCGCGAGGAATAACATTAAATTTAAATATTTATGTTTTAAATGGTGTTATCGTCAGTCCCAGGAATTTAATCTTTATTTGATAATCTATGCATAAGAGCTAAATTGACCAACTTAATTCATCTGAAAGTGCTCAACGATAAGAAACGAAAAGTGGCTGACATAATTATTTTTTACTATAATAATTACACACCTAGAGACACTAGTGTTTTATCCTTCATATATATATATATATATATATATATATATATATATATATATATATATATATATATATATATATTTAAAGTGATGGTTGTGTAGTTCCCACAAGAGAAAAATGTCTATTTAAAAGAGTGTAGCCATCAGCAATTTTGGGGTTTTCAGACCTTTATCATTTTTTTTTGTTTTAAATATTTTTATAACGCGTTTAAAGCCTTGTTCAGCTCTCTTCAGATATTTTTATATAAATGTGTTTTTTTTAAGTGAAAGTTTGAAATGTCATTATGGAAAATATTTTAACTCTGACAACACTGATTGTGTTTTGCAGAGAAATTACAATCTTAGACTTTTTGTCAACAGTAGTCGGTGTGTTGCTCTAGAGTTCAATCAAAGTTAAGTCCATTTAGTAGGCGAGGGGCCATTTGGTCTATTAGGTGAAGAATTGTATGTCTTTTTTATGGCGTTCCTTCTTTCTTGCTGTGTGGTTATGTGTGTGTCAGTGCGTGGCTGTGTGTTAAGGCGAGTGTTGTCCGCTGTTCGTGTGTGGGCATGAATGTGTATGGGTCAAGATCCGTGATTTTTTCTCGATTTCAAATTCACACACATACATACAAGTACTCGGGTACACAAGCATAAGTACACGCACACAGAAACAAAATGGAAAATAGATAACATATGGTATATACGCACACACACACGCACACATAATCACCCCCACATATATATATATATACACATACATACACATACATACACACACATATATACTCACATACGCACGCATACGCATGTAGGCACATACACACATATACATATACACAGAAATACATGCAGGAGCACACATGCATACCCCCACCTAAATATACATACATACACACACGCATACAGCGACCCACCCAAATATATATATATATATATATATATATATATATATATATATATATATATATATATGTATGTATATACATATACGCACCTATACACACCGACTTACACAACACACACATATTGTTTAAATTTTCTTTTCTTTCCCAATCAAAACACTCATACATGTACTCAGTCACCCAAATAATACACGCACATACAGACAAAAGGAAACATAGATAACAGATGATATATATATATATATATACACGCACACATAATCGCACAATGATACATATGCATACACCCATGTATATAGCCATACATATATGTTTGTATATGCACACACATACACACGCATACACATGTAGGCACGTACGCACATACACATATACGCATATATACAGAAACACATGCAGGAGCACTTACATACACACACCTACATATACATACATACACACGGGCATACATCCACCCACCCATACATATATATATATGTATATACATATGTATATATATGTATATATATATATATACATACACACACGAATGCATGCACACACCTATATATATATATATATATATATATATATATATATATATATATATATATATATATATATACACACGCACGCACCCACACACACAACTCACTCACACACCACACATATTGATTAAAGGTTACTTTATCTAGAACGATGTTCTTTCATTAGATGTGGGCAGAGTAGTGTATTTTGTTTCTAATTTTTGTTTAGTTTGGGGAAATTGTATTATATTTGAAAAGGATGTGTGCGCCCGTGAAAGTGCGCGCGTGCTTTATCGTGCTTGTTTTATTTTGTTTGTGAGGGTGCACATTTCCCTAAGTATGCATGCGTGTAAGTGTATTTTGTGTGTTGCCTATTCATGTGTATAATTATTGGAATATGTTTAAAGCGAGGTTTAACTTGGAAAATGGACATTATCTCGAATTTGCCTCTACTGCATGTGTCGATGTGCTGTGGCAAATGCAGGTGTCTATTTTTTACGATTTTTATGTTGGATCTATGTAGGGCTACTCTATTGCCAACGTTTATAGTTGCGCCTATATAGGGTTTATCGCCTGCTGCACATTTTATTGCGTTATTTCCATGGGAGGTGTTCGTCTGAACTCCAATCTCTGGTCCCCCCTCGCCAATCTTTCACGAAAAACACCCGTCTAGCTGCATCCACTGTGAAATATTTCCCCCACTCTATATCTGTGTCTAAATCAAAACGCGGATTCTATGAACAAAGCTGCTTTCTTAGAAATGCACGCCTGTGAAACTCTGTTCCGTCTGCCCGCTTCCCACCGGACTACAACTTGGATGTGTTCAAGTCCAACGTTAAAAAATTCCTAATGAACCACCCCCTTAAGTAAACACTTCATCAAATCTCCACACTAACGTAATGTACTTGCAATAACCCTTATCCATGAGTGGCTTCCGGGCCTTGATAAGTGGTGATCACTGTGTAAATAAATAAAATAAATAAAAAAATAAACCACATTTTTGAGCTGCAGTCTAGGTCTTTCTTAGTTTTGAATATTTGTATGGGGTCCATGAATGTGCATGTGCTTCCTTCTATTATTATGTTGCAAACTCCACATCGTTGTTTGTTGCACTTTGTGACTACTTTTCTTGTGTCTTCATTGAGTTTGGACGAAATTAGAATGGGTTTAATATTTTAGGGTTAGCGTTTGCTTTTTATTATTTTTGTTGTTTTAAGGAAGTTGTTTAGTTTTGATTACGTAGGACGAGGTTTTTGGTTATATCTAAAAAGTTTTTGGTTATTTGTGGTGTGTGTGGAGACGTATGTTAGGATGTGTTCTTTGTTTCGTTCTATAGGGTTCTCAAATCTTCTACTGGTATATTTATCGCAAGTTGGATACCTTTGTCCATGGATTGTGGTGGGCATTTTCTTTTTCTTAGATGTATTCGTAGTTCCTTCAGTCAGATTGCTCAAATGGTTTTGTTTGTGACTATGGTGCAGATTCTACGTGCTAGGGTGAAGGGAATGGCTTTTATGCAGATTTTACGGTGGTGACTTTTAAAATGTGGTTATTGCTGTGTATCTGTAGGTTTGCGGTAGATGTCTCTGATAATGTTATTGTATTTAATCTTTATCAGTATATCTAGGAAGGGTAATTCTGTAGAGCTGTGTTATAGGCTGAATTTAATTTTGGAGTGTAGGTTTTGAAGTATGGTGGGTAAGTCTGTGATACCCCCCATGTGGGTTTCCACAGGATGAAGCAGTCATCACGGTACCTTTTTCAGGATTCTGTAACAGTTTTTTAGTGGGGTGGCCAAATGTCTGTTCTATCTTTTCATATGAAGTTTCTTCTAGGTAGGCTAGTGTAAGGGTTTCATATGTAATATCGTTTTCGTTCCCATTGTCGTACCTAGTGTTTGTAATGTAGTTGTCATTGTTGAATTCGAGGGGATTATTATTTAGGAGAATGTCTATACTATCGATGTTCAATTAGTTTGTGAATCTAGGGTGTAGTGCGTGTCTGTTATCCAAAATTA
Source organism: Euprymna scolopes (assembly GCF_053919585.1). Lineage (NCBI taxonomy): Eukaryota > Metazoa > Mollusca > Cephalopoda > Sepiida > Sepiolidae > Euprymna > Euprymna scolopes. Next base: position 94,922,720 of record NC_136483.1, read on the forward strand.
AATTGCTTGTTTCATAATTCATGGGGTATGTTATTATATAAACTGCTAACGTCAAATGTAACTAATAGGGCCCCGTTTTCTACTGTATGTGATTAGTAAGAAAGTGAATGTCGTCCTCTATGTAGCTCTTGCCTTGATCTGTGAAGTGTTGTAATAGGATGCCTATAAAGTTGCTAAGTCTCTTTGTCGGGCAGACTAGTCATGCTACACTGGGTCTAAGTGTAAGATCATTATAACTTGGGGGCGCTAATATATTCTGAGTTATGTGTATCGCTGGCATGTTTGCTTATATACCATCTGTTATCTATTTTCCATTTTGTTTGTGTGTGTGCGTATACTTATGTTTGGGTGACTGAGTCCTTGTATGTATGAGCATTTGTATATGGGAACGACAACAAAAAAAATCACGGATCCTGGCTCACAGACGCACAGCGGGCAACAATCGCCTTCACATATGACCACTCACTGACACACACATACAGAGACACACACACCAAAAGAGAAAGAACACCATAAAAAAAACGTAAAAATATTCGCCAAATAGACCGAAAGCACCCTCGCTTACTAAATGGACTTAATTCTGATTGAACTCTAGAGCAACACACTGACTACTGGTGGGAAAATATCTGAGATTGGCATTTCTCTGAAAAACACAATCAGTGGTGTCAGAGTTAAAATGTTTTCCAAAATTACATTTACAAATTTCCACTTAAAAAAAAAAGATTATATAAAAACATCTGGAGAGAGCTGAACAAGGCATGAAACGCGTTATAAAAATATTTTAAAATAAAAAATGATCAAGCCTGAAAAACCCACAACTGAGGATGCCTACGCTCTTTTAAATACACACGCACACACACACATATAAATGTATATATATATATATATATATATATATATATATATATATATATATATATATATATTAGTAAGTTATAAAATATATACGGCGATTAAGCTACACTGAATATTCCGCGTTTCATCCACTCTAGGACTCTTCAGGCTTACACTATTCTCCGCCAAGAAGTCTGAAGAGTCATAGAGTGGATGAAACGCGGAATATTCAGTGTAACTTAATCGCCATATATATTTTATAACTTACTAACTAGCTCAACCTATGTATTGAGCACTTTTGAAGTAAATACTTAAACTTCACGCATAAATTTATACTTTCGTATATTAATTTTATGTGAGTAAATGAAGTAGTTATATATATATATATATATATATATATACATATATATACTAGTGATGTTTCCTCATATATATATATATATATATATATATATATATATATATATATATATATATGGGGGTGTATGTGTATCTGTGTGTTGACAGGTTTAGTGCATCTACTAGATCTTGATTATAATTAATATGAATTTGGATTTAAAAACAAAAATATAAATAAACCTGTGTCTTTATCTCTATTGAATAGCATCCCGCACAGCGAAACATATTACCTATTTAAACTATTTATATATGACTGGGAACACAGTTGCCAGTAGTTTTATTATCACACCGACTGATAAATATCTTATTATTTACGACAGCTACTATATCGAATATGTACGAAAGTGTATCTGAAATTTACGAGTGACGTTGTTTTCATATCATGCTTTTTTCTTTATATGAGATTGTACACACGATGCAGAAACTCTTAGCTTGAGGAAATCGCCCCTTCCACCAACCGATCAGAGAGGAAGGTGTGTTGTTTCAACAACCACTGTTCACTCCCGCAATTTAAACTGTTGTCGGTAAACATCTGACTAGCAAATAAATTCCGTGGTCTCCTGGATAATATTTTGTTCCGAACTCCTACGCTTACGGTACTTACTCCGTATAAGTGTTTCTGTTGGCCTAGTGTGAATTGTGGAAGATTACACACTGATTTCGAAGCTATGCGATAAATTATGCGATATGGAAAATCATAGTTCTCTAGAAGGACAAGCGAGTGTTGGTTCAGCTGATGATGATACAGATGGTGAAACAGCCAATAAACTTCTAATAATCGAGTCAACATTGCGCGAGGTAGCTTAAAAACAAACCGACCGTACGTTGTTGAAATTCATTTAACCCCTATAGAAGACGTGGTTTTGTCTCGTCTAATAAAACACTTAATTGAAAATAAGATGGTTGTATTTCGGAACACTTTTTGGCGCCAATAATCAGACGATTGCATAACTTTAAAACACTTATAAATATCCTGGAGTAAAAAAAAAATCTATTTGTAATTAGGAAGGAGTCAACTGGACTATTCCATTTAAACTGAAACTAATAAATAATTTAGACATTATCATTTCGCTCGTGTTTAAACCATGATTGAAAACGATGATTTTAATCATGCTAGAGTGTGTTCCTAATTTATCAGTGCCAGCCATTGTATTCGGGAAGGTGTCTGGTTTAAAATTGCCGAAAGAAATACGAAGTAACAACAGAGAATATAATTAATCGAATGCAGCGAGCATGGTTCCTTCTAGGCGGAGAATAGTGTTGTTTTTTTTATTTCCTTTGTGTACGTCTACTTGAAGATATAATTATATAAACAAGACAAAACAGTGTAGCTCGTTTACCATATGAATAATAGTATAGGTTACGAATGCCAGAAAATAAATGATTTACATTGATAAACTTTGTAAAGTTAAAGTCGAAGATCCAACATTTGTGAGGGTATCGCGCTGTAAATCTTCCGTCCATTAATGATACCGGAAAAAAATCCGGAGCGTAGATTCCCCGTTATAAAAACCAAACTTCAAGTGTTGATCGCTGACACAATATACGTAGGCTCACTTACTTCCCCCTCTAAAAGAAAAGACAAATTTACCTCTACTTCAGTATGTTGCTGTGGGGTTTCTTTTTATTAAAGTGATTAAAATTTGAAAAAATAATGAAGATTTATACATTTGATAAAAAATTTCATTACAATTTATATATAGACACATATATCAATAATGTAAAAAAAAAATTAAAGATGCGTTGAAAGTGAAAAAATAATTGCTTAGGTTTTAGTTTTCAAAAGTATAAAATGCAAGCGTAATTGATATATAATATATATATATATATATATATATATATATATATATATATATATATATATATATATATATATATATATATATATATATATACATTCCTGGTGGGTGGTACCACAAAGCACCTCTCTCAAGTCAATGATTGAACCTAGAATCGTCGTGTTCATAGTCGACAGTTTTCGAACTCGACTACGGAAGCGAAGCTCGCAAATAACCCGCCCGAATGTATATTTAAACAAACATCCGTACACCATTTTACAGTGTTCAAACTGCCTGTTTGTAACCAAATAAACTACGAGCTTCTTATTTTTCAGCCAATTAAGTAGCGAGTGGAATTATTTACGCCAGTGCTCTACCCAAAGATGGGTGGCTTAAAATATATTTTAGTCATCGACACACTGTCCTGTTTCGTTGTATCACAACTAATTAGTACCGCTAGACTAGCACTTCTCCTAAGCCAAGGAATGAAACTAGAACCGTTGTGTTGACAGTCAGCAGTTCTACCACTCGCCCATGGAAGCAATGCCCGCAAATCACCTGTCCGAATGTCTATTTAAACAAACATCCGTCCACCACTTTTACAGTGCTCAAACCGCCTGTTTGTAAACAAAAAAAAACAAGCTCGTATTTATCAGCCAATTAAGTAGCGGGTGCGATTATTTAATACACACACACCCACACACACATACACACACATATACATATATAGTAAAACGAGATATATATATATATATATATATATATATATATATATATATATATATATTGAGTAAACGAGTAATAATTGTGAATTAAAAAATAGTTCCTAAAACTAAAAACAAACAAAACTCGATTGTATGATCGTTTCGGAAACTATGTTCATTTTTTTTTTATATTGACACTAAGCATTACAAAAATTTGATAAAATTTCCTCCTTAAAAAAGTCACTCACAAATAAATTGCTTGTTTTATTTTGCGCACTTTAAGTTTTCCCCACCTTATGTTTGCTGATGAGGAGAATATGTTTGTATAGGACAAAACATTATCAAATTATTGCCAATACATATTGTCAATTTCAATAAAATGAAGATCGTTTCGGAAACGACGGTACAATCAATTTCATTTTTTTTTCCATTTGAAAGTGATTTGTAATTCAGAATTCTGAATCGTTCTACTCAATATTAATATAGCTCTAGGATATCTTTACCTATTGAACTTATTATATATCTTCATTACAATGGGCACTGTTTTCTTTTTAAAATATTAATACATTTACTAATACATTAAAATAAATCCCAGGTCTAGTTCCCTGCAATATATATATATATATATATATATATATATATATATATATATATATATATATATGTGTGTGGGTGGGGGGTGTAGGTACATATATATGTATATATATATATATATATATATATAATGATTGCCAACAGAACATGGCCTAAACAACACTAGTCAAACGTATTATGTATTTACAATTGCCTTGCTGCAGTGTAACTAACATGGTTTATGTAAAACGTAAAAAGTAATGCAGATGTAAGCCTTACTATTTACCAATACTAATACCTAATTTTAGTATTTTATTTTATTGTTACTTAAAACTTACATAAACATATATAGGTGTATATATGGGAGAAAGTATAATAAAAACAAGTGTGTGTAAGTTAACGAGTTTTATATGTCCAATTTTAATGCTAGAGAAAGTTAGGACACACATATTTTGTATTTCATCTCAAAACTATTATATCAGCGTCTATATTGAAGATATAGAAAGGAACATTATCGCCGTTAGCATTAAAAGATTGTGTTTTATTTAAGTAATTGTTTTATTATTCCTTGAACTCATGCAAAGTGCGCACACAGAGTATTATGAGAGATCAATTACCTACAACAAGTGATTATGTTTCAAGAGCTACACTTTCTATAATCCTACATCTCTTTTAATAATTTTTGCAAATCAATTGGCGTTAACGCGTAAACTGTTTCCCTTGTGTATGAGGCGTTGTTTATTTTCAAATGCGAAAATACATAAGATGATTTCTAATCTAGTAAGCTTTATTTGGTATGGAAAATAGTCGGTATATAGATTAACAAAATAAGTATGTTTTTATAGAAGATTAATATATTTTTGTAAGTAGATTGCAATAGTGTTAGACGTATCAGATATTTTAAGCAATGATTGATATTTATGCAGAATACAATCGGTATTGAAAAAAATTCATTATCATTGAAGAATTTATTGTTTACATGGGAAGATACAAGAAGGTTTTCAATATTCTATTCTTTGAGTTAATAATTTTAATCAATGCAAACATTACAAAGTGAATGTAATTGTAAATCATATCTAAAAATAGTATAATTCTTTTTTTTTGTATTTGTACGTAATAATTGTATTAAAAACTCTGATACACTTTGCCCGATATCTCGACTATAATATTTAATATTAACTGAAATGCATTACAAAATTCTACATGTGTATCGATCTTCCAGGAACGGTGTAGCTATTTTGGTAAATATATTAAAGGCTGCATAGAGAGGACAACAAAAAGAGGAAATATTTCAAGGTAGATAATATATATATATATATATATATATATATATATATATATATATATATATATATATATATATATATATATATATATATATATATTATGCTCCGTACGTCCTCATATTGTTTTCGTAATTACAAAAACGGCCTCGAGATTAGACTCTAGATCTGAATTGTGAGGAAACACAATCGAATTCTCGGTTATTTCGTTTACGTAAATTCCCTATCCTTAAAAGATAATTGAATAAATACACCTTTCTAAATCTTTTTAAGTAGCTCATTTGACTGACCCCTCTTTTATTCGCAACGATCGAATCAAATCAATTTGAATCGAATGTCGTTAACGTTCTATCTCCGGGAGAATGAGTTAAGCCATCTTATTGTCAGCCTTACGCGTTTTAAGTTTCTTTGATTTTATTTCTATTATTAACACGATTTAACGCCGAATCCTTCTCTCTGTCGATACATTGATAGGGATTAAATACTATATACAGTCAATTTGAGCAATGCGATGGGTTTGTGTTTGCGATAAAATGCACTCTATTTCTTTAACTCATTGAATTGTATTATAGTTTTGCTGCATAAAAAAAAACATGATACATCTTCCTTGAGAATGTATAATCAAATGTAAAACGTTTACAAAAATACAAATGAAACTGGAATACAGGTTATGTTTTTATATGCACATTCTATTGCTGTATATGATTTTAACTGAACATAAATATATAACTAAATTTAGAACTTAATTAATATTCTCACAAATAGAATGCGTTAAATTTAACTGTTGCTTCTACACCGTTACAACCCGATCATTCTTGTATCGAAATCGTATGCTCATCATTAGTTTGCTTTGACATGTGTGTCAGCCAATGATAAAATACTGTCAGAGTATCTTTCAAATGACGCCGTCACGAATTTCTGTGGAGTTTCACGGGTTTAATTTTTCTTTCCCATTTTATGTGACAAGGAGAAAGGACATTTCAGTGTTCAGTTTAGCATAGTTTTGTTGCAAATAAGTTTTTCTAAGCATGTATTGGGACAAGATCAAAGTGTAGTATCTGTTCTTCAGATGCTGAACGTCAATTTCTTGTTCTTTGTCAGTGGAGGAGAAATCCTTCACGACTGAGTCAATTTTTATGTTTGTTCATTTTCTCCACATTAAAAAAACGACCCTGGTGTCTTACTCTGTCCCGTGGGGAGGCATTGTAAATAGGAGCATATAGTGAACAGATAATTGTAGAAAAGTCTCAAATGGCAGGATTTTGTCTAGCATTGCAACAGGAGTCGAAAAAATAAAATAACTGATAGTCCATATGGATACATATAAACCTGCACCCGTATCTGTAATAGACTTCCCAAGAGTCGACCGGAAGTAACAACGCCTTGCACTCCTCTTACATTGGATACTTTGTCAATACTGTTTTCAGATTTTTGCTAAACATTTCCGTATTTCATAAAACCTCCTGTCAAGGCAGATTACCGAGCGCCATTATCTTTCCACGAAACCACCTCTCTAAATATTCTGATTTTATTTAGGTATTCAACTTTCTTTTCGTAATTATATTCATAGATTATTTGCAATTGCTCACGTAATATTAATGCACTTTCTTTTCCCAAGGCAAAACAATTTTCATTATAAAACATCATTAAGACATTATATGACAAATACGAGCAGTATTGAAATAATTTCACGATTATTTAAGAAGCGAGTCTTAATATAGGAAGCTGAGGCATATATTTTCAATGCAGAGTAAATGGAAATATATACTAGAGCTAGTATTATTACTATTACACCTGCTATTACAACGAATAATGTATACCGTCTATTAATGCGCTCGGAGAGTCGATTTGACTATAATTAACAGGTAATATGAAGGTTGTGATTAATGTGTTTTGAGAGATTATATATGCAAATAATTTCATTAAAATCATAAAATTTCGGAATTCGTTTTTAAAAAATGCCTAAAACCAGATGTTTTTACTTCCATCCGAAAAAAAAGAGTATTGCAAATGTCAGCACTAGTTTCCGAAAAAGTCCTCTGAGTGGTCTAACACACGCATTCCCAAATAGGTAGGTGAGTAAAAAATATAATATAATAATAAATAAATTTCGCAATAAAAAATACTTATTGTGTGTTGGAGTCTTTATTTTTGAGAAATGGTTGTAAAAAATGCATCGGTAGATGCTTGAAGAATTCGCCAACTTAGGAAAAATAAATAAGTTTTTCCTCTTAGTCTTTCTAACAGCTAAATAAGGTGTCTACCAAATATAATATTTCCAGGAAATAAAAACTATAAAATGCAACGAAACGCAAAAGATTTGACGAAGGTTTCTGAAATTGGGACCCCAATGTTACGTTCGTATTATATCCTCTACGTAAACGGCGAAACCCAAATATTCTCAGTCAATACACCTATTTTTTTTTTAATTCAGAACAGAGAACGTTTATTCCAAATAATAATATAAGATAATGTTTTTCCACTCTTCTTTCTCTCTTTCTCTCTCTCTCTCTGTCTATATATATATATATATAATACATGTCAGAACGTACATCTTAGAGGCGTGTGTGTGTATGTGGGTGTAGGTGTATGTGTATGTGTTGCGTGTGTGTGTGTGTGTGTGTGTGTGTATCTATGGTTACATCGAGCTGCCGCTTATAAGTGTCTAATATTTTTAATTTTTAATTTTTATTTTTTTAAATCCCTACCAGCCTCTCTATTAAATGTATTAAGTGGATTGCTACTCCCACCACCTCTGTTTTTTTAGGGTCGAAGCCCGATCTTTTCTTTTCTTTTTTTCAGTATCAAAAATGTCATTGTCTGATTTAGATGCTTGAAAATACCATAAGGTTGAAATAAATTATTGCATCGACAATTATGTAATTTCCGTGTTATATTTTTTATCTTATTGCTCTGTTTACCACATTGAGCTCTCATACCCCGATTTCCTCTGGATTTATTCCATTATAACACTATATATATATATATATATATATATATATATATATATATATATATATTTATATATATATATATATATACTAGCAAAAGTACCGTCGTTGACTGGGTTCAAAAACAGCCTACAGAAAATGGACTCTGATTTATCAAAGCATGATAGGTTATGAAAAGGAAGGGTTGTAAAAAGATAGCTTCGAATTTGGGGGCATCAACACCAAAGCAAAATATGATGAAAGTAAAAATAAAATAGGTACACCCCATAATTTATTATACCATACCTGTTCACACTGAAACACTTATCATAATATTCTGTGGATCTATATTAAAAACCTTGTTAAACTTTGTGACATATTTTTATTCTATGGAAGTCAGGCGCGCACGAACACCCCATAATTTTATTATACCATATTTCTTCAAACTGAAACATAATTACCAAAGTATACTTACGCATATAGATATGAAAAGTCTTTATTAAATTGTGTGCCTAAGGTCAGGCGCGAACGCAGACCCCACAATTTTATTATATCATTCCTATTATAGTTAAACCAGACTTATAAAAGTATTATTATGCACATCTATATAAAAAAAAACACACTTGTAAACTTTTTTTAAAGTTTTAATTTTATTATTTCCATACTTTGTGGACTAGGCGTGTACGCAGAACACACAACTTTAATGAATCATCATTATGCCTAATAAAACTTACCCATTCCTTTGTCTCGATACATCTTCTATCATTATATGTGATCAGTTTTCTATAATAGTAAACTATATAGGAGTCTATTCGTGACCAGACACACACAGACGCTCAGCTGTATATTACACTGGGGAACAATATTTTTTAACTTTCTATTGCATTTGATTTTTTAACTGATTCTGCAGGATTTTTAGGCGCTGATTTCAAATCTGGAATTAGTTTTTCTCCATAAGTTCTAGTTTTCATGTAATTTGAGATAGATGAAATAGTCTAAATATGAACTTACGTAACCCAAATCTAAGCATTTTGAGATAATATATATAGATAGATTCTAATATTTTTTATTTGCCTTCTTGTTTCCAGATCAAACATGGCTTCCCCATCGAGACATCACTGTAGAAACAAGCCTGATACCTTCTGTTACATCTGTGGTTGCTACACACTCCATCATCAGAGACGTAACATATCCTTGTTTGTGAAGCGAGCCTACAAGGCTTATTTTGATGTTCATCTTGGTGACCAAGACCAGTAATAGGCTCCTCATGTTGTGTGCCACAATTGTGAGGAAATGCTCCGAAGCTGGACCAAAGGAAAACGCAATGGTCTGCCTTTTGCAATTACAATTATTTGGCGAGAACCCACTAACCATGTAACTGATTTCTACTTCTGCATGGTAAACACAGCGGGTGTGGGCAAGAAAAACAGACATAAGATCGTATATCCGAACATTTCCTCAGCTGTTCGGCCTGCTCCGTACTCTGAAGAAGTTCCTGTTCCAGTTTTCAAAGGTTTGCCTTCATTAAACGATAAAGACATTGGACATGACACGGTTGAGGAAGACAGTTGTGACAATGAATTACCAGAAACTGAGTGGGAACAACCCGAGGAATGTTCTTCAGAGACTGAATCTCCCCCAGTCCCCAAGCCTCTTCACCAGACTGAACTGAATGACTTAGTTCGGGGTTTAGGTCTTTCCAATAAAGCAGCTGAGCTTTTGGCATCAAGATTACAAGGCAAAAATCTTGTTGATAACATTATTAAAGTATCATATTGCAGAAAGCGTGACTAGCTTTTTGTGACCTTCTTTTCAGAAGACAGAGAGTTTGTTTACTTCCATGATACCCCAGGTCTTCTCAAAGAACTGGGTGTTCCTCGCTATGATCCAACTGAATGGCGGCTCTTTTTAGACAGTTCTAAGCGCAGTCTCAAGTGTGTTCTTTTGCATAACGACAATGTTTACGGGGCAGTGCCTGTCGGCCATTCAGTTCATCTGCGGGAAGACTATGATGACATCAGAATGGTCATAGACTTCTTAAATCCATATAAATTTGATGACCAGTAAGTACCAATTTTTCAGTTTTGACACATAACAGCTCATTTTTTTTTTAAATAAAAACCGACTAACATGTTTTCCACATGTCTGAATGCCCTATTATTCGAATACCACGTTCGTAGATCAACATTTCGCTGTGTGCTTTCGTCTCTCACACATACGCTTTCATTTTAGATATATAGCCTTTTGGTTCATATTATTTCTTTTAATTTTGTTTACATTTTCATCGATGTACTTCTTTTATTTTTCCACTATATAGTCTTATTAAAGTTTACTCTTGGGTTCAATTCGTAATCCATTGTTTCTTTGGATTTGACCTACAATTTTTATTACGCCAACGTTAATCCCTCGATTCCTACTAGAATTCAAGTAACCAATAATATTTCTTCTTTTATATCAAATGTATCCATTATTTTGTATTCTACAGCGTTTCATATACGATTAGTTCACCTAAAACTATTACATTTACTTATATTACTAACTACAAAAATTATTACTAATTTAAGATTTAACGGTTAAAAAGACCAAACACGTTTGCAACTGTTTTTTGTAAGTATTTCTATTTATTTAAATCAAAACTGATATTTGTTTCAAAATTTCGATATTTCAACCATTGTTAACCTTCATTATCTCTTTATATATCTTGTTATTTTTTCTAATTATATATTTAAAAGTAGTGTAACAGTCATATAAAGTTAGCATTCGTTTTGATATTCGTCTTTTATATGTCGATATCAATTTTTCCTTTTTCCTTTTTATATTCATTTTTATTATTTTAATCTTCTGTTTTGTGTAGTCTTTAACATATTGTACTGGTTCTTCTATCACATCCCGCGACGTTCACCCGTCTTTCCCCTTTCTCGAAGAAAATGACAAAAGACGCATTGTCCAAAAGATTCGAAGAAACTTTATTTAGCCCCTGTCGCACAGTCTGCCACAGAAGGTCAGCGTTTATGTCTTCTTATAAAGGAGCAATGAAATAAATTTAAGGTCACGGTAATTAGATCGTATTAGATATTATTATTAGTTAATCAAATGAGAGACTGTGAATTTGAAAAGCGTCTCAATTTCGAAATTGGCCCATTGAAAAAAAAGAGAATCACGGTCTATTCGTTTTAGGAAAACGTTTCCTGCGGATAAATTAAAAAAAAAAGAAAGAATAGTAGACGTATCGTCGTCGTCGTCTTCGTCGTCGTCGTTGTAGTAGTAGTAGTAGTAAACATTTAAATAAAATAATAATAAGCAGACGAATACGAACTGGAAGAAGAAGACGATGAAGAAGAATGATGATGAAAATAAAACAAAAAAAATCACCGGTTGATTGAGCTGCGTCATTGTGTAGATAATTATACTCAGACTGATCAATCAGAGAAAAAACTTAAAGAAGAATCCCATTGTTTTGTTATATTTGTTGCCAACTGCGAATTGATTACCTGATACAGAGTACCTGCATGATACACACACACTTACACACACACACACATGTATATATATGTATATAGATATGTGTGAATGTATGTATATATATGCATACATTATACATATATATATATATATGTGTGTGTGTGTGTGTGGTTGTGTGTGTGGGTGGGTGTGGGTGTAGATAAAAAGGAAAAACCTAAAAGAGTAAAAACAAAAATAAAATCAACGTTTCGTCCCTATTTCAGGGGACATCATCAAGATTTCTAGGCGGGGATGTACAGGAAGACGGTCATATATCACATAAGGTCTTTCCTTTTTATTCACATAACGTCTAAATTATCGTTTATATCTTGTTTTAATTTATTCATATATATATATATATATATATATATATATATATATATATATATATATATATATATATATATATATAGTCATCCAAAATTCCTCAGAATTGCGATGGGTTAACAGTTTGCAAAAGTGTAAATGTTTTAAAAGAAACTGTGGTTTTAAGTAAACTATAATCTAAAACTAAGAAACACATACTATAAGTATTCAAAGCAAAGCATGGAGTACTACATGGGCGGAAAAATTTATTTGTATAAAAAAAGGAAGAAAAAGACAAAGGGGAGAATGCTTTATAACAAATCAAATGATTTGACGTTTACGTTCTCTAGCAAGCTATAAGCTATTAACTTTTGATTCTAAAAATTAGACATTTTACATAAAGAGTATTTAGACATCCAGCAACCTTTGTTAGCAGTTTGGGGCGAGAATTTGATTGCCAAAAGGTTAAAGTATAAAAAGTTTCACACTCTACAAAACTCCTCCGCAAATTTTGGGTCTAAACACTTGGAAATGCAGATTACCTGGACATGAGTCAATTTTTTATTATATATACATACATACACACACAC
>NC_136483.1:94940617-94953117 GCF_053919585.1 Euprymna scolopes
GTATAGGTTAAAATTCCTTTTGTAGAAATAGGAAAAGTTTTGGACACGCATGTCCCGAACACGTGAAAGAAGGCACATATTTTAACATGTGTATGACGTCATGGAAAATAGAAAGTTCTAGGCATAGAGAAAAAACTTGAGAGTAAAAGAAGACAGTCAGTGAGAAACTCAGAGAGAGTCTGAACGTCCAGATCGAGACGATCACTTTGAAACTAAAATGTGAAGCTTTGAATTCTTTATGATGAAATCACGGCCGGTCGTGTGAAGAAGAAACTGAACTGTATTTTTGTAGAACGTCGTCTTGTGTTTGTGATTCCTACAAAAAGTTAAATTGTATTATATATCTCTGTTATAAAATGTCATTACATACACATCTCGACATCTCATGTCCACACAATGTCTGAACAGTGAACACTGTCTCCTCACTCCAAGAGCTTCTCCCCCTTCTTCTTCCATAAACACAATTAAGGAATGGACATTTAATATATAGGAATCGTTATAAACGAACAATCTCTCGCTCTAAGTCTCTTACAACAACATCTCTCTCTCTCTCTCTCTCTCTCTCTCTCTCTCTCTCGGAGTCTTTCTAAGCATCACTTCTAATAAGACTCTTTCTAAGCATCTCTCTCTAAGACTCTTTTTTAATGAAACCCCTATATGTAACACTATGTATATATGGTTTGAAGTTAGACACATAAAGATTGCTTTTGATATTATAAAGTATAAATTCGTTGAAGTATATGTTTTGTTCGTATCAACCGTAAAATTTGTAGTTTTTATTTTAACGAAATTATACAGTCTTGAAAGGGGCAATAAGCGAAAAGGTGTTCCCTGTCGGATCTTGTATTGTACCAGTTAATCAATAAGATTGAAACACAAGTAATTACAAGAAATCACCTTGCATTTTTAAAAATACTAGCCGGGTGACCGTTTTTTTTTGGGGGGGGGGCACGTGTGTTAAACAAAAAAACAAAACAAAAAAAACAAAAGGTGTAGTAGGCAGAAAGGCTTTAACTCATACGTGAACCAGAAAATAAAATGAAATAAAGTCTGACGTCTTACCCTTATTCCATGACGTGACCGCAAGTTCGGAACGTTTAAATTAAGCAACGTAAATGTAACCGATATTATGGCTTGCAAAAAATCGATCCCGCCTTGTAGAATGCTGCCCAGTTGAGGGTAAAGCGATTAAGGTTTTTGGCCAATTTTTCAATATTTGTTGTCCGAGACGGCCACGTCAAAAATGATTGCTGTCTTGTGAATATCCTCCGCCTTTGTAGAAAGTTTTAGGCGCACATGCATACATACACACATACATACATACAATTAAACAGATGGATTATATTTTTATTACGGATTTTGAGAAAATGTTTATATCTTCACTTCTTCTATATAAATAAACAGTACATGCATATGTGTGTGTAAATATCTAATAGGTAAACTCTTAAACTTCTGGTCACATAGCACTGAAATTTTCAAGAAATAATATTCATGTATCAAGGATGGCTTATAGCAAATAATATCTTTGATTACATGCAAGTGTATCGCATACAGACGTCGGCAAGTTTACGTGTAAAATGTTCATTAATCACTACCTGACATTTTCATGTTTATGCGCATGCGCGTACATTCAGTTCATTCCTTCAAGTTTTTATCATGCTGGAACGCTCGTTTTGTGCGTTTGTTTTTTTCTTTTGTTTGTTTTTGATATCAATTGTAACTGATGACACCAACTCGTTCATTTTATTTCTTTGTATTAAAAAAAATTACATCATACGTAAATTTTACTCGGGGTTCGAAATAAATTTGTAAAACAAACCTATGTATATTTTTTTACGATCTCACATTTACTTAATTTCATACTTTATTTTAAGACGGAGGAGAGAAAGAAGACACAGTGAATAAGGACCGTGCTAAAATAATGACGTAATTATTTACGCATATTAAATAAATAAAACAATTTATAATGAAATCATGTTTTTCGAAACACTGCTGAGTCATTTTCCGGAAGTGACGTCATATGTTGGTGATGGGAGATGGAGGAAGAAACACGATTATGTTGCTTTTAAAGGCACTCTGGAGGCTGCCACTGATTACCAAACATCCTTTTTTTAGGTGAGGTTGGAGTGTGGTGAATGAAGGCCTGTTTATTCTCGCAAGTATTACCGCCACATTTTCTGTTCTAGGAGAGGGACCAGTAGATGACTTCGTTTAAATGCTGCATCAGAACAGATACTACACTTTGTTCTTAGCCAAATAAGCGTAATATAATTTTCTACCGAGCATTAGAAGGTACAAAATAACATACACAGCATATATTTTCAGAGGTGGGGAGGTTACTATGGATTAATTCCCGGAAATTTCTGAACCAGTTTATGATCTAAAAATATCTTATTTCATATATTTTGTAAAGGAAGTGGGGATACGAAGTCCGGACCAGAAACGGCTGAAGCAGTTTACGATCTCAAAATAACTTTGGCTTCACTTAAAGTTTAAAATGCAAATGTCAATTACCACGGTTAATAGTATGCTAAGCAGAAGTATTTATTTCGAATGCTCCTTAGACTTATAAAAAATCTTTCCGTTTCTGAGGTGATACCTTTTCTCTCATTTTAGGTTGTATGAAAAATCGGACTTCTTTTTTTATCGGATTATTTTGATTATTGATTTTCGACAATTATAAGATGCATTCCGATACACAAAATTTTGTTCTTCTGAAATTAAAAAAAATAATAATTTGCTTACCCGTTTTGAAGTCTATAACGAAAGAACTTACACATACAGATATACACACATGCCTCTTTTTATGTATTATTATCGATAATTTTTCTTCTCCTTCGTTGGTTCGTTCTTTTGAAATCATTCCTTTTGTATATTCTTCTTTTTTTTATAATATTTGAAATCTTCATATTTTCCTAGAATATTATTGCCATTAATTATTTTTGATATGATCCTCTTAATTTTCTGTGCTCAAAATTGTCCATTTATCATTTCTATGTTATTATTTTCTTTTTGATTCGACCTACATTATTATTTTTTTCGAACATGTATTATTAATCCGTTTATATTTTCGGTATTTCATTTTCCTTATCTTGCTATCTCAGACAAGATGACGAACAACTGTATTCCTGGTTCCCGTTAATTTTACAAAATGTGTTTTTCTTCGGTGGTATATAAATGATTTCTAAATAACTGTGTGTCTCTCATGTTTATACTCCAAATATTTTATTCATTTTTCATTATTTTAATATGGTTTGTTATTACTAATTCATTCTAGATATCCCATTTATTCTGCTTGATACTTTAGTCCCTTCTATGATTTCCATACTTTTATTAAGTTTTATATTTTATATTGTTATTGTGTTCTTGAGGTAATAATTTTCATATATGTATTACGTTCATTTCTCTTTTCTTTTACCTTTAGTTTTAATTATTGCATTTTTCTTTTTTTCAAATGATTGTTTTTATAACATTCTTTCACTCAATGTTATCTTTGTTTCAATCGTTGTTTCCAAATTATTTCATTTGTTTTGCTTCTTATAATGCCAATATATTTTTATGCTATACTGATTCTTATTGCATTTTCCTTGCAGTTTGACAAGTTTTCCATCCTTAATAATTTTACATTCATAAATCCATTCTATATTTTAATTTTGCCGATTTTTCTGTTTTTCATTCCATATCATGCAGCCTTCTTTAGTTTCTTATTTAATATACCTTCGTACTATAACTCTTGCTTTTGATCTTTCTTGTTTCGTCTCTTGTGTATGTATTCTTTTTATCATTTCTAATGTATGTCTTCTTTTTGGTATGCATTTCTTCGCTATATTTCATCTTTGTATATTTACTAAATCTGATGCGTATTTATTTAAGATTGCGTCTTCTTTCTTTATCTTCAATCTTTAGTCTTTGTTGCCAAAGGTCAAGTTCACATTAAAACCCAAAGGTCAAATCTTATGTTTTCGCTTGCATCTTTTTGATTCGAACGCAGGAATACGCCAAACAGAATATTAATCGGCTTTTTCACAAGTTGACGCGAGACATTTTTGGTTTTTTTGTTGCTTTCGAAATAAATCAAGCCAGAATAAAAAAGCAAGTAGTAGGAACGGACATTTTGTAGATACGTCCACTGTTTCAGCACTTTTGGAAATAAATTCCTAATGAAACAGTCCAACGTCATAGAAAACATTTCTGCCAATGTACAGTTAAAGCATGAGAACCACGTATAGGAAACGCAGTTTATAATACAATCGTGACAGACCAATATGAAGTTATTGTGAAATTATATATTTAAAGCCAGAGATTGGGCTTAACGTTTTATGCGAATTTATTACGCTAATACCTTAGTGACGAATCGGTGATACAGTACTACTTCAAATAGAATCGCAACACAAAGAACATGTTGATTACGCTTAAACGTGACTCAGCCAAAACATAGTATTTAAACACCAGGTTTAATAGACATCTGTAACTGAAGTTAACAATCATATTTTAAGTGTAATCTACAATACTGAAACTTAACACTGAAATATGTTAACTCTAGGGAAATTATATTTCTAACTAAATTGAAACATAAAAATTAAAGATTTTTAAATTAAAATTGTGACAAAGCAATACAAATTATATGATTAAATTTGAAGCTAATACGTGGTAGATGGATAAGCATTATATTCTCAAATTTATTGACAATGTCTAACGAAAATTATACGGGCTCTTGATAATTTGAGATGTCTTTTTTTCAATTCCGCGCAAATGTACAAATGGAATAATCTTTACACTCTTATACGGCCCAATATCACACGTGCATTTGATAATTTTCACCCCACAAGCAGAAAGTCCCGGCGTATAAAATTCCACGTTAAGTATTTTGAAAATACGGAGGCCGGTCAAAAATAAAGCTTTCTTTCCAGGGTGCAATTGGCGCATGATACTTGAATTTTATAATTGAAAAAATACTAAAAGATAGTGTATACAAATAAATTCATAACAGAAGGAGTACGTTCTGTACAGTGCAACGTACACAAAAATGTATAGTTTAAAGTTGTTGGCGATTTGGGAGTATTGAAGTGTAGAACATTTGCTAATCCTGTTTAAACCTAGGCAACGTGGGGTCTTCCTTATAAGTACACACAGACACACACAAACACACACACATGACCACACACACACAGACACACACACACACATATATATATATACATATATATATATATATACATATATATAGATATATGGGTATATGATAAAGTAGAAACGTTTTGTGTCGTTTGCAAAAGGCAAATATAGCTTTGCAAACATGCCCTCCATATATAAATAAGAAATCGTCACATAAGTTGTGAATTTGCGATATTTATTTATTTATTTTTAGAAGATGCAAATGTATATAATCATCATTAGTTTAACGTTTCAATTTGTATTTGTTTTTATTTTTCGATTTTATTAAATGTATAAGAGTTTTCGCTCCAAGAATGCACCTATTCTATCTAGTATGTTGTTTTTAAATATAACATGAAAAAGACCCGACGATTTTATTCTCCCTGCCTTCTCTCCTCGCAGTACTTATAAAAACTACCCACTTGTCCAACTCACCAGATAATGGCAAGTTATGACGGTTTTTAGAAATCTTGTTGAACGCAGAGCTGAATCAAATATAAGATGGTCCTCAACAGTTTGGCATTGAATATTGATGATTCTAGCTTGAAAGTTGTGAATCTGTAATATTTATTTCCTATGCAAATGTTAATATTAATTATCAATTTAATTTTTTCATTGGTATATTTTATTTAATTGTATTTTATTAAATGTGTAATTGTTTCTCGTTCAAGAACCTACTAATATTATCTAGAATTTTGTGTTTAAATATAGCATAAAAAGACCCGACAATTCCTTTCTTTCCATCCGTACCTCGAAGTGCCTATAAAAAGACGCACTATACAACTCACCGAACAATGGCACGTGATTACATTTTTCGTAATCTTTTTGAACGTAGAACTGAAACAACGCAAAGACTATCCTTTGAAAGTGTGCATTGCATAGCAGATAAGTTGTGACTTTGCGAAATAATTTTTATTAGATTCAAATGTTAATCTTACTTATTGATTTCACTTGTTAATGTGTGCATGCTTTTATTGTCGTGTTTAATTAAACATATACAAGTTTTCTGGTTACATATTGTACCCCCAGCACTAAGTTATATATATATATATATATATATATATATATATATATATATATATATATATATATATATATACATATATATATATATATATATATATATATATATATATATATATATATATATAAGGTTACGTGTTATAACTAGTGCTTTGTGTTTTTTTTATTAGAAGCGTATTTGGAGAAGTCATCGAGTTCCCCCTTAAAAATGCTTATTAAAACTTTAATTTAGTGCAATACTTAGTTCGTATTCTATTGCAGTATTTATATTGTATTTTAACCATAATTCGTAACTAATTTTCTCATCCAAATTAATTTATAATGGAGAGTCTTCTTTTCGTGCTCATACAATAAAATACGATAATGTTATTTTCTAAGAGAGACTTGAATTTATTAAAAAAAATTAGAATCGAGCAAAAATGTAAGTATGGCACTTAATATATAAATTCTATATCTGCCAGGATCGATGTTGTATATGTTTATATTTGTAATAATATCTAGTCATTGTATATAATGTTTTTTTATATCACACCAGTATAGATGGTACTTAAATTAGTGTGTATTATTACTTACAACTATATTAGAAGGCACTCCTCATATTATTTTCTTTTGTTGACTCAAGTATACAGTGCCACTGCTTTAGAACTAAATATGCAATTCTAATATCGTTTTGAATCTTACTTGAACATTGTTTTATTTTAATTTTTTACACAGGAATCACCACTTTGCAAGGCCGCAATGCCACTCGAGGATAAGGGTTAATAGGTATACATTAGTCAATGTGATATAGCGTAGTAAACATATGTAGTGGGGATTTTGTAAATTGGATTCATTTGGGGAGTGGTTCATCAAGGACTTGTTTTCTTTTTTCTATCCTGCAAATAGAATTATCATTAAAAATCATCTGAGAGAAGAAAATCGTTGATATTAAAACTGGGGAGGGGAAACCCCCTCAATCATAGCAGACAGCTTTTTTAGAGCTGGGGCTCAAACAAATTATTGATTTGCTTAAGGAGTAGAAAGACTTTGCCTATTGCTAGTTTGCAAACTCTATTTTTGTCTATTAGCCATGCGCAGAGGAACACTACCAGGGACTCACGAGACCCACACTATGCTTTTTTCTCGTTTCCTGACTAGAACATTAAACGTAGTTCCCTATTCTACATTTCTCTCTTTCTCTTAGAAAATTAACAAATTGCATGTCAATTGTGTTCACTCTGCTGATTTAGTCACGTCTTGTCTGAGTGGTTGATTGCACTTGATTAACAGTTTGCTTGACTGCTGTTTCCGACTAACACTATAGCAGCATAGCTCTTTGGTAGCGCCTAGAACGGCTACTCTATCATCAGTTCTATAATATCGGAATTATTGTAGAGCAGTGATGCGCTTGATAAGGGAGCCTGCTGCGCTTTCTAGTAGCCCTTGAGGTGGCTACAACTTTCTAGAAAGGACTTGGGTAATATACCGATATATCTGTATACTTTGCTTCAAAACTAGCTTACTGTTCTTAACACTCTTTCCCTTATCTTAAAAGTAATGAAATGACAACAGAAATAAATATCACGATCAAACAACCCAAATAAACTTAATTCGTATTCGCCCTTGAGGCCCGCTTTCACAAATATCCGTGGGCTTGGAAATAATTGTGTAGAATGTTCATTTTTTGTAAACTCCCTGGATATCTTTACATTAGGAAAAATAAGCTTACACTCCTTAATCCCCTGTAACTACGTTAACGTCACAGAATATCGCCCTCTCTGGCGAAAAGACACGAATATATATATATATATATATATATATATATATATATATATATATATATATATATATATATATATATATATACATATATGTATAAATATATATATATATATACACATATATATATAAATATATATATATATATATATATATATATATATATATATATATATATATATATATATATATATTCGTGTCTTTTCGCCAGAGAGGGCGATATCCTGTGACGTTAACGTAATTACAGGGGCTTAAGGAGTGTAAGTTTATTTTTCCTAATGTTAAGATATCCAGGGAGTTTACAAAAAATTAACATTCTACATGATAGATGGTTTTTGGCATTGAAACACGTTTGCTAATGTGTAGCCAATAGCTCTCCAACAATCACTATATTGCCCTGTTTCATGCATTGAGCACTCTTTTGAAATTACATATTGTGTTGTTGTAGTAGTTACTGAAAAGATTCTACCAACAGTATAATAATATATATATATATATATATATATACACATATATATATACACATGTATATATAAATATATATATATATATATCTGTGTGTGGGTGTGTGTGTGTGTGTGGCTTGAAGTTTAAGATCGTAGCACCCTTCTTTTAACAAGAGAGAAACGCCTTGAATCGAATGACCAGGCTTCTATGTGCTCCTGACTAGCCTTTCATCATTTCGTTAGTTACTGATATTTTCTCTACTGTTCTCCCCTAAGCCAGGATTTTACTCTAATCGATCATGTCTCTTATAGTAGAGATGCCGCACACTCCTTACAGAGTAAACTCCAAACACATGTGTTTGGTGACTTTAATGCTCACCATAAATATTGGCCGGTTTTCTCAGGTTACACAAATGCATCCTAATGATCTATTCATAGCTTCTCTATAGCCCGTTTCCTCACCTACAGAGAAATGTTCCCAAGCCGTATACCATATAATGAGCACTAGCAGGCTTCGCTTGTAGACCAATTGTTATATTTATAGTTCTCTTAAAAGTAAATCTTAGAGAGTCTTAGAGAGAGATGTTGCTGTAAGAGAGATTGTTCGTGTTATGATGAGATTCATATATATAAAAATGTTCATACTTAAAAGTGTAGAAGCTCTTTGAGTGTTGAGACATTGTGTAGACAGTCTTAGTGTTCATATTGTGCATGTAAGATGTTTATGTAAAGACATTTTAAAACACATGGTATATATAAGACATATATAACAATTTTCACTTTACCTTTTGGGAGAATTACAACACAAAGACGACGTTTATAAAAACACATGATGCGTTTATTTCTTCTCCCGACCGGCCGTGGTTTTCTGAGTCAATAATTCAAAGCTTCACATTCTAAGTTTCAAAAGTCACCGTCTCGCTTCTAGACGTTCGAATCCCAACTGCAGACTATCGTCTCCCCTGCTTAACTCTAAAGTTTCTACCTATATCAAGAACTTCCCATTTTCCATGACGTCATACACATGTTAAAACATGTGTCTACTTTCACGTGTTCTGGAAATGCGTGCCCAAAACTTTTTCCTTTGTTTACAAAGGGAATTTAAACCTATACTCCCAATAACCTATATTTCCAGTATGTTAAAAACATGTTTATTAAATTATCTTGTAGTTGACTTCTTTCAATTGAATTTTCATAACAGAATTGACAACGCACATTCTTTTCTTGAAATTATTTTATCTCTAAACTAAGCAATGGTTTGCTTTCACATTCCATTGCTAATTCTCTCTCGTAATCTATTTCTAAACCTAAATTACGAGGTTCGAATTTCGTCTATGCTATTTTATTTTAATTTTAACTAAATCTCTCTATTTTTATACTTACATGAAAAGGGGACACCCCTTATCATGTAACACAATTCCTACAACACTACCCGATGATTGAGCCAATAATGACCACACCGCAGTTGGAACCGCAGACTACCTAATGATATACCTTAGCATTACACATAAATCCCAAACCTTTGGTGAGGAGCAATTGCTCAAACAACAAAGTATTACAAACGGGCTTACTGGTAAGGCATTAGAGACCACATCAGAGATTACCTATGGGCTGATATCTTCTCTTTCCTGCTGAAAAACAATGCAACTGAATAGGGCAAAGCGGGCGTTGAAATACATGTCTCACACGAAAATATTATAGTAAGCCCCACTTCCCCATGCTATTGCACACGGGCCGTCTGCTTTCTGCAGGTTTGCACGTCATAAATCAAATCCAATAAGCAAACATTTATAGATGCTAGAGATTATTGTAACAGATAAACAGCACCGACCAATAGAAAACATGCTTAAATAATCAGAGAACGAATAGAGTTGCAAAAACAGGAACTCTTGATTCCCGGAAAACCTATGATATTGTAGTGAATAAAAGAGAATCAGTAAGTCATACTATATCCAACAACCAGAAGTTGGCATGCACGGAAACGGAGAAGGTGGAACTGCGTGCCCGGCAATTTGCCTTCTACTCCAACCTAGAGCCAACAAACAACTCTCTCCCAAATTTCCATTTGCCTACTAAAGCCACACTAGATTGTGTGAATATCACATTTTCTCATGTTTGCGATATCATAAACACTCCAAGGCATGTTGAGAAAATACATTGAGGGCATTTCGAAAGCTGCTGAAAAAAATGTGGGGTACCTCTATCGAACTAGAAGACTACACAAACTTGAGAGAGCCATGTACCTCTTCAAGGCCACCATTCACCCATGTTAAGAGTTTTATTGCCGCATCCAGGCTTGTGAATCATCCACTAGTCTCTCCCTCTATGGTAGGGTCTAAAAAATGTTGTTCAATCTAATAAGTCCAACTTTGTTAACTAAGTTCTACTCCCTGTCCCTATTGCCGCAATGTTACATCTCTGTGCCTGTTTTACAAATATGTTAATAGAATTTGCTCTGATTAACTCGTTGAACTTGTGCAACCTCGATGTACATATCTTCGACAAACCTGCTTGACAATTAAATCTCATCGCTTCACTGTTTGGGTGCCAAAAAGTGTTTTGTTCTAATAGTCTCTTCCCTTGAACAGCTAGACTTTGGAATATCCTTTCTGCTAACTGATCCCGATGCTGTACTAACATGGAGACGTTTAAATGTAAAGTAAACTAACATCTTGTTAATCATTACTGACAATGCCCGAAATAGTAGCCCCTTATGTCGAAGTGGCGATATGTTTTGTTAGGGTTTAACGTGAGTAAAAAAGACATAATTGATGGATGTTTTCCGATTACTATCATTCGATCCATTTCCCTTTCACAATTTGCTGCATTATTTCCGAAAGGAATAACTATTAGATAGAAGTCATCGCGAACTTTGGTAGGAGGATAACTCACCCACTGATTGTTTTCTACTGTAACTACTCCTGAGGCCCGGAGCAATTATTTCATACTTTAGGCTTATTGTAATTCACCGTAATTATTTCGTTTTACCATTATAAGGTTTTTCCTTTTTCCGTACGACAAAGTTGTTGCGAAAAGAACATACGCTTTTCTTATAAATTGCCTTCTGAAACATCGACAGTTTAATTGGCTACTTACAAACATTCATTCTCGAAATCGCATTTAAAAACATTACCGAATGATTTCATTTACAATAAATTATGACCCACAGCGTGTCCCTTAGATAACTCTTTGGTCTATTACAAACACGGTGTAACGCTAGATTTAACAGCCTTTTTATAGAGGCTTAACTTGCATGGTTTGCTCTCACATGTACCTTCGCGAAAACGCGTCCGCTCAGTGTGTGTGTTTTGAGAGAGGTGTGTCATAAAAATAGACATGCAGGGTACACTTCGAGTAAAGAGAAAAAATAGTATTTACAAACTTAGGTTACAGCAATAAAAAAGGTAAAACTGTCATAGTGTGAACACTTCTCTATTAATATGTTATCTGAACAAACAACACCTTAGTCTCTATTTTTATTGAAAAACACCTAATCGAATTTGTTCAACACGTACAAATATCGCAGATATTAAGTTTCTTTGCTGTAAACAAAAAATTTTAAAAAAATAGTTTATTAGAGACTTTTCTCAGACACAAACTAAAACTTAGATGAGTTTACTGATAATATATATATATATATATTCTCTTTATATTTTATTGAGGTCGAAATCGTAATATTATATAGTCAGTTAATAAATAGTCTGCTCTCATCAGGGACGCACATTGGTAAACTAGTATGAAGCTTTACATGCCAGGCGTGTAGATGAATTCAAAAATAATATTAAAGTTTTCTCCTTATGTTACATATAACTATTTTCAAGACAGTTGCTATGTCCTATAATCACTCAAGCATTTACCGCATTTATATTTTACATATATCATATACTTCAAAATGCTAATTATATTATGAAATAGATTTAGGAAAGTTACCTAGAATAATTGTAGTTCTGCACTCTGCAGTTGAATATTTGTTGTTTTATTAACTAGGATTGTATTTTTATTAATAGTTTTATGAAAATTTCCCCGGTTATCACTACGTTAAACGTAAGAAATCCGTTTTAAATATCCTAAACTTATATCTATTATATCTTTATTATTAAAACGCATATATCTATCATA
>NC_136483.1:94958117-95030617 GCF_053919585.1 Euprymna scolopes
TAGTGATTACCTCGTTTGAGGATATTTGTACAACTAAACGGCAAATCTGCTAAAAAAAATCCGGTATTATTTTACTTTAAGGCCCATTTAACGTTCATATATAACAAAACATTTTATTATTGATTTCGGTGTGCTAAAAACGAATCTGCAAACCGTTTCCGTCGCAAAAAATAGTTTTTATGATATGAAGAAATTACTTTTTCGAAAAGTGGCGATCACTTTTCCATGTAAATTTAACTTAAAATGAGCACCCATTTTCTAGCCACCTGAGAGAGGGGGGATTTTTTCCCATGTTTATTACTAAACAGCTTTCGTTTATGCTTACGCATAGCGTAAACGAAGGCTACGGCTGTTAAATGGAAAATAGTCCCAGAGTTCAGGGGTTATTACCATGCAAAAGAAATCAAACAAAAAACTTTTTAGCCAAGAACCAGAAAAATTCCCCTCTCTAAGGTGACCAGAAAGTGGGTGCTCATTCTAAGTTAAATTTACATTGAAAAGTGATCACCCATTTTTCGAAAAAGTAATTTTTTCTTATTTACGAACGTGAGACGCACAGCCCTTAATGGAAAATTATATAAAAAATCCGGGGGAAAATAGTTTTCAATAAAAACAGCAAATGAATTCGATAGAAAAAAATGGATGCTATTTTTTTTTTCTTTCTGTGTGTTTCTTGGTTAAAATGTCTTTTTGTTTGATTTGTTTTGCATGGTATTAACCCCTGAGCTCTGGGACTATTTTCCATTTCACAGACGTAGCCTTTGTTTATGCTATGCGTGAGCATAAACGAAAACTGTTAAATATGCATTCGCGTTCCAAACTGCCTTGTAAAAAAAAAACGTTAAGCCAATAAACACGAAAATAAATGCCCCTTCCTCAGTTGGCCAAAAATGGGTGCTCATTTTAAGTTAAATTTAGATGGAAAAGTGATCACCCACTTTTCGAAAAAAAAATTCTTCAGATCATGAAAACCATTTTGGTACTCCTTGGGCGTTGAGTTCCATGGCGACCCGCAGAATTATTTAATGGTCGTTCCCTTAGTACCCCCCTAGTCAAGGCTAACGCATGCGCCAGTAACATTTTTTATTTATTTACTTACGTGGTGGAGTTTCTATACTGATAGGTTTTTTGAAATTTTTTCACTGGATTATTATTGATTGAACACTAACCAGATTATGAAAAAAAAATCATTTCAACATTTGAAAGGGGTACTCATTTTTAGTTACCACGTTCTGGTAAATCGGTCACTTTTTATTTATTTATTTATTTATTTATTTTCTAAATACGGAAGTGTCTTTTGGGTATATATAATGGTCGCATGTTGACGAAGCAATGTATCGGGAGGCGTACGGGATTAAAAATTATTGGTAAATTTTTAGATTAGGTCCACCTCCTCAATTTTCTTTTAAATGACGACTTGAAATGGTTTTCGACTATGCTGAATACTAAAATCGCATCGAAATTTTGCAGAAATAAGTAGTTATCAAGATATAAAAAGTTGTATTATGCATTGTAATCTTTGGCGGCCATCTTTTTTACGTGTGTGTATTTGTTTATGGCGCGTGTGCACGTAAAAAGATGGCCGCCTAAGAATACAATGCATAATACAACTATTTATTTCCGCAAAACTTCAATGCAATTTGCGTGTTCAGCATACTAGGAAACCTATAAATGTCGTCAGTGAAAGGAAAATTGTGGAGGTGGACCTAATCAAAAAAAATACCAAATTATTAAACATTTCTCCAGCATGTTAGTGAAATTTATAATACTTTAAAAAAATTAAAAAGAAACAAAACAAAAGTTTTGAAAAAAAACTCACCTTTTACAAAAACAATTTAAAAAAAAAACTGACTAAATAAGTAAAAAAAAAAATAATTAAAAATCTCGAAACTTTATTTTCATGAAAACAATAAAAAAGTCCTGTTTCTCTATTTTTTTCTTTGAGAAACAAATATATTTCTGACTTACAAATGCGGTAGAGACTCATTATTTTTACTTTCTATGGTTTCGATATACCGCGTTTTTATTGCTTACAAAATGGGTGACTGATTTATCAGAACGTTGTAACTAAAAAGTGAGCACCACTTTCAAATGTCGAAATAATGATTTCTTTTTTACATTTTTTTTTAATAATCTGTTTAATTAGTGTCCAATCAATAATAATCCAGTGAAAAAAAATTCCAAAAACCTATAAGTATAGAAATTAAGCATGGGAGTAATGGCTGTACAACGTCGCCTTTCGCACTTTTACAAACATGTTTTTAAAAAAAGTAACTAAACCATTTATTGATAATGTGTCACCGGTAAAAACATTTATTTATTTACGTAGGCTTAATTCCTTTCATGAATAAGAAAAGTTTTACTCTTTAAGAATAATAAAAGGAAAAAGTTACTGAACATTTATAAAAGGACTTCTTTGCATGAAGGCCAGAGGAATAGTTGGCCGAAAATTCGTGAAACAGCAACTTATAAAGATGTGAATAATAGTCCGCAATAAATAAAAATGGTGCTAATGCTGAGAGCGATCCGCGCTATTTTTTAAATCATATTTCCATGTTTAAATAACGTTTTACGATATGTTTTTTTTTATTTATTCAGTTGTAAGGTTAAAGTACAGAATAGGTACAAAACATCCTTACCTCCCCATGTTAAGTATGACTTTTTAAATAATACCATTATTTCAGCACGGATCACTCTCTGCATGAGAAATCTTATATAGAAAAACAAAAAAAACTCAAAAGCAAGCAACAAACTTTTTTTTGGCCTTATATAATAAAGAAAAGATGTGTAAATTAACAAATTTGGAAGATAAACAAATGAAATATGTTTTTTTTGTTTTGTTTTTTTACTTATCGAGTTAACAGAAAATGAAACCTTTCGTCAATTCGTGGCTGTGAAATGAATCGAACCGGAAGTTCAGTTTTATCAACAGAACAGATTCGCAGAAACGGTTTAAAAAATATATTTATTTTATTTAATATTTTAATTTTAATTAGGTAAATTTATTTTAATAGCATAAAAACATACCTCGACTCTAAAAATGGGTTGTCTGAAAATTTCAAATAAATTGGTAACGTAGAAATATGGTTTTATTCTTTTAGAACGAACCAACTTTACATTTATATATATATGTATATATATATATATATATATATATATATATATATATATATATATATATATATACTCAGAGTAGTCTTGCAATATTGGCTGTATTTTAAATCCTTATACAGACGCCGGTATTAGTGCAATAAAATGTTTTTCACTAATTCGTGTAGAGTTATTATCTATATGGGATATCCCTTATTGCCAGGAATACATTCCCTCATACAAATTTTTATCATTGCCCTAAATACTTCTTTAACATTTCCGGTTGTTATTATTACTTTAATCCTTTACCACTCATTTTATGTTTATTATTTATTAAGTAATTAACATCTCGTAAATATAATCCTTATATTTTCTTTTATCCTTATTTTTAGTCACTGATATATCTTTCATGTTTCACTAATATATAAATTATAGGTGTTTATATTTTCCCCCTGTATATGCGGAACAATGTTTAGGTTCTCAGGATTTTCATTATTTTGTAAAACCTATTATTAATGGTATTATCATGATTATTGATATTATTTATACTATTATTATTATTATTATTATTATTATTATTATTATTATTATTATTATTATTATTATTATTCATATGAATACCGCTTAAATTTTTTCAACTATTATTATTATAATAATAATTATTATTATTATCATTATTATTCTCATTATTATGTGCATATATGTAGATATTTAATCGCTTTAATTTTTATTAAATTTTATAATTTTATAGTTTTATAATTTCAGTGTAGTTTTTTTTTCTTAATTTAGTTTTTTATATTTAGTGTGTAAAATGTTAGTTTTGTAACTATTAGCTTGATAATTATTCTTGTTTTTTATTTCTTTTCTCTTATTATGTTCAATATGATTTTATTATTATTATTATTATTATTATTATTATTATTATTATTATTAATGTTATTATTATTTCCGGTCGTCTAACACTCATTGCCATGACAATGTGTTACCCACTTTAAACTCTACGATCCCTTCTTTTTTCATTTGTATAATCATTTTCAACTTTTCATTCGATCCAAATAGAAGCGTTTGTTTGCCCCTCTTAAAAGTTTGGAACTCGAATTTCTGACGCTTTGTTTTTCACTTTCAACAACTGAGGGAGGCACCTCCTGTGGTCCAGTTATCTGCAAATAATAACCTTCATTACATTCGACTTCTTCTTGAATTACGCTTGGTTATTTTTTATTTCAATGTTGAACTCTGAATGAACTGTCCGCATGAACTGTCTTCCATGCTTATCTTCTTATGTATTTTTAAGTTTTTGTGACTACAATCATAAAACTTTTAGTTTCATCCTATGCAGTGACCAGCAAAAACATGAAAATGTTATAATTTTTAGCACGACCATCTGATTTTTTTCCTAACAGATTTTCCTCTGATGAGAAGAATCTGCATTCGTTGAAACTCCGCTTTGGAGTATTCTGGCGAATAATAAACACTTTTTAAAGTATTTAATTTCAGTCGCTGTTCTTGTTATTAATAATCGCAAGCTCTACGATTGGCACTAAATGTATTAAGCCTTTTCAGTTGGTTGGGATTAAGATATAATTAACAATATTCATATTTGATTTTGTAATTTGCTTTTTCCTGGATTAGTAAACTCCTCCTTAAATGCTTTCAGCTCTCCCTCTTTTTCCCTCTATTTTATCTCTCTCTTTATATATATATATATATATATATATATATATATATATATATATATATATATATGACTCGTTCTAAGTAGAAAATATTATTAATGTACTGTACAATAATCGTCAGAGGGAAGGTAGATTTACTCATATATGTACACTTATGTACTAGGCCTCGGCTAACTAATTTATGTATGTATTCATGTATATATATATATATATATATATATATATATATAATTCATGTATGTATAAATGTATATATATAATTCAAGTATATGCATATATATATATAATTCATGTATATGCATATATATATATATATATATATATATATATATGTATATATATTGTACAATACCAGGTCCACCGTGATATAAAAAGCCTGTTTACTGAAAACTGCCTGCAGGCAGTGTAGGTAGGATTTGTCGAACTGTTACTGTCGATACTGCATTTTAAAAATAAGCATTAAACATGTTTAAAAACTAAATAAAGCCAGCCAATTCGATTAATAATGAAACTGCACTTTATTCAAGATAAAATATAAATATTATCTATGTAAAATTACTTAATTTTAAAGTAATATACAATCTAATACTGATAAAACTGAATTATGAATTTTGAGATAAAACAATTATGAATTTAGAGATAAAACAATTATGAATTTAGAGATAAAATAATTATAGAAACATAAAACACAAACAATTCTTGGGCTTCGGAACAAGATCACAGAGTAGTATCTGTCCTGATGCTACAATCCCCTTTTTTTCCTCAGCCGATGGATGGGAAATCCTTTATGACTGAGACAATTTTTAATTTTTGTTCCTATACAGAGTTTCCATTATTAGGGAGCTGGATTTTCCCCACAAGATGATATGTTGAAATATTTTAATAACTTTTACTTTGTATACAGAAATTACATTCAAAGTTTTGGTTTTCTGGTCTGTGTTTATTCTGTTGTCATGTTTTTTTCATGTTTTTCATCAAAATGTGTAACACATTTTCATAAGTTACATGATCAGGAAACCTATACTCCGCTATAGTCTTCCTTTTCATATCAGTGCAGAATACATGAATACGGAAATGAAGTCCACAATCATAATATAATGTGAATATTGGTTAACAACTCTGAAAATATAGTAAACATGTAGGATATTACATCAGGATGGTTAGAAATTAGAGCATTATTTTTATTTCACTCACTAGGAGTTGTCTCACAAACCCCCATCGATCGATCACTGACAGTAACCTATGCTATTCGCTGAAGACCGCGTGACAAGTCTCCTCAGATTTCTAATGTTCTCCACTTATGCAACATTCTTTATATAAATATTATTTGATTCAGTTTTATCTAAAACTTAGTCTTCACACACCTTAGCTAAGGTACTTATTGTCGAACTAAAAAAAAATAAGTGTTAGTGATATTCTACTTTATTAGTGAAAGGATGAAATTTCTATTGTCCTATTAGTGCACCAAATGAGATGTTTTTCACTTGCAAACAAAATACAACACTCATGCTGCTGCAAAGAAGGTGGCGTCTCTCTATCGTGCTAGAAAGTTACTTAAAAGTATTCTGAATGTATCCTGTACCTCTACAAAGCCACCATTCGAATATGTATGGAGTGCTGCCGTCACAGCTGGCTGGTGCATCGACTACTAGTCTCACGCTCCTGGACAGGGTTCAAAAGAGAGTCGCCAACCTAATAGGTCAGGAACTGTCATCTAAGCTTCAGCCCTGTCCCACCGAAAAAATGTTGCATCCCTCAGCCTGTTTTACAAGTATTTTAATGGCGGATGCTCCGACGAAGTACACGCTCGACGAAATTACCCCCGACAAAGCCAACAAGCAGCGAAGTCCCACCACTACACAGTTGAGAGCCCTAGATGTAAGAAATCAATTCATTCTACTAGCTTCTTTACCAGAACTGCAGGACTTAGGAATTCTCTTCCGATCTCCCGCTTCCCAAACTATACTGACATGCAGAAGCTAAAGTGTAACGTGAACAGACATCTTGCTGCTAAACTCCCTGCATAGTACGCCTGAAAATTAGGTCCATGATAGTAGCCGCATACATCAAGATTGCAACGTGCCTTGTGTGGGGTGAAAATGTAATTAAAAAAATAATAAACTCTTGACAACTCGTGAGGAGTCGCTTGCCATTGATTACTCGTTGTCATCAGGCATTGCTCTGGGGTTTGGGTGACAAAATGTTCCCCCAAAAGTTACAGATTTGAACAGCACACTTCCAGTTTAGATCTGGTTAGTACTCTCCCACCTCTGGCATTTCACAACTAGTTTTTTGTGGCGCCAGTCAATGTCATCTACACCAGTGTTTTTTTTTTATTATCATTGTTGTTCATCATCATCATAACAACAACAACAACAACAACAACAACAACAACAACAACAATAATAATAATAATAATAATAATAATAATAATAATAATAATAATAATAATAATAATAATAATAATGCTTGTGCGCTGTATACACCGGGCTTTATTTCAGATGGTATTTCCAAGTAAAATTAACTTTTTATGGTATCCTTTTTTTTCATTAAATTGTTAGGTTAAAGTGCGGAGAAGTTAGAAAGCCCCTCCCCCTGTTAAAAATGGGTTTCTAAATAATGATATTTAGCAAGGCGCGTACAGCATGTACTCGTACTTTACGGCAGGCGTAGACCCTGCGTAAAGGATGTTTTTTTATTTAATGATTGCTCCCTGTAATTGCATGCGCAAAAGGTTTTCTCTGGTTTATTTAGTCACGAAAACTATTTTGCAAGTACTACATTAGCCCAAAAAGGTGGGGTGGAACTTATTTGAATATGTATGAAAAATAATTTAACAAAAAATAAAAATCTATAGTGAATAAAATAATAAAATTAAATAAAATTTAATAAAATAAAAACAAGCACTAAATAAAAGTATGAATCAAATTTACCCTCATAAAACGAAAAATAAATAAAACAAAATAAATACACGCACGATTAAAAATAAAACGAAGAATGTGAAGGAGCAATAATTGAATAAAAACACCGTTTACGAATGGACCACGTTCCCCGTGAAATGCCCATTTGATTATGAGACAACACAAGAAAATATGTTAACTAAAATTTAATGTACTCTTTATTTTGAACTCATATCAAAACGTTAGTTAAAACTTATTAGTTCATGAATTTTTAAGACAGAGTTGTGTTGTTATGTCTTGATAAACGTAGAATTTCCTATTTCATTTCCCATTTAAGTCCTGTAAAGCATTTACAGTTGAAATGTTATAAAGCAAACAAATTTTAACTCTTATATATATTTCCAAGAAATTAATCACGCCCGGTTGATTCATAGATTGTTTAAGGTAAATAATAATATTAATAATAATAATAATAATAATAATAATAATAATAATAATAATAATAATAATAATAATAATAATAATAATAATAATAATAATAAAAACTGCCGTGAAAAGTGCTTCTAACTTAAAAAAATATTTGAAAATACTCAATAAAACCTTTATTTATTATTTAAAGAACGGGCTGAAAAATATTCTCATATAAAATTTTATTGTTTTGTAGTTTAAAAAATTAGAAAATGAAATATTCGATTTTTTTCGATAGACATGTGAAATCAGAAGCAGGTTCATTTACTGTTATAATTTGTTAAATCAAAATTGTCCAAATGAATGTGCAATTATATAATCATCCAATGAAGAATTGTTCTTTCTCTTTAGAAAACACACACATTTAAATTACCACAATGGGGCACCGAATGATATTTTCATGGCGATTAGCGTGTAAGGGACAAGGAAAAATAATTGCATGCCTATTAGCTTAATCACGCGGTTGAACACAATAAACATTAGGCACTGTATACCTACATGATGATCTGGTAATGATGTTACGCTCTCATGTTCATTGGCCTGTACTTACTCTCGCTGGCCTCGGCAATACCCGTTATAGAATAAGTAAAATTACTTCATTTATATACTGTACGATTTCTGTCCTAAATTAAGTAAAATAAATGTATGTATGACTAGCATTCCAGCCAGGCGTTCCCTGGGTGTATCGATGTGTATGTTGAGCAAAAAAAAAAGTAATAGTAGGAAGGCAGGATCGAACTCGTATCGCAAGGGAGGAAAAGAACGGGATAAAACCTAACCTTATGCTGTTACGGCCACCGCTAAACGTGAAGGGCATTTTTTTTAAAATTAAGGCTAGACAATCTAAAGGAGAGGATACCTTAAAAAAATATCGGCGAAAAAGTGTCCCACCCCTGTAAAAAACAGCCTAGTTGAAGAGGAAGATATTAATCTTTTTAGCTATGTTTTCGATATTTGTTGTATGAAAGGTCGAACTTTAAAACGGTAATAATCTTGATAAAATCCGTCGCCTCTATTGAAAGTTTAAAGCAGACATGCAAACGGACATACATACATACATTTATATATTGATAACTAAAAATTTTCGACACGAACTGATGAAAAAGATTGCCTTATCTCTAAATACACTTAATGTAAAATTTCAAATATTTAGACCAGAAATTGTCGGAGTAATTTGGAAGAGACCACAGAGGTCAATTTTTTAAAAATTGACCCTATTATGATCCCATAAAATTTATTGTTTTGGGCTCAAATCAAGTTATTAATGTAGATCCATGTCCAAGGAACCTACATCTAAAATTTCAAGTGTGTGGACCAAAAATTGTCGGAGGTGTGTGGTAGAATTCTCAAAGGTCAAATCGTTGAACTTTCCCCCCTTAATCGCCAAATTTTTGGCCAAAAACAGACCACATCGATTTTCCAAAACCTCAGTACTCTGTATATCAAATTTCGGGTCTGTAGACTAAAAATTGACAGAGTTACTGCGTAGGGAAATGTACACAGATACACACAAAGACACTTTCACTTTTATAAATGTACTAGCATGGGTGCCCGGCGTTGCCCGGGTGTTTGGAGGTGTATGCTGAGCAAAAAACAAAAAAAACAAAAAACAACACGGTCAATTTTTTACATTGACCCTTATATGACCCCTTAACATTTCTTTTGGTCTCAAATAAAATTATTATGTTAGATCCATGTCCAAAAAAAACTATATCTAAAATTTCAAGTGTTTAGAACCCAAATTGTCGGAGGAGTTTAGTAGAGTTCGCAAAGATTAAATCGTTGAACTTTGACCCCTTAACAGCCAACTTTCTGGCCGAAAACCGATCAGCTAGATTTTCACAAATCTCAGAACCAGGTACATCAAATTTCGAGTCTGTAGACTAAAAATTGAGGGAGTTATTGCGTAGGGAAATGTATACACACACATACAGAAACACGTTCACTTATATATATATATATATATATATATATATATATATATATATATATATATATATATATATATACCGAGAAATATAGAGAAAGACTGAAAGAGAGAAAGAAATAGAAATATGATGCTTAATATGAGTATATCTGTGATGAAATGCTTATCCGACGTATAATGCAATTGTATTACTTTGTATAAGTTTCTCTTTCCCTATACTCTTTTGAAACTTCACCTTCGGCTTTATTATTCTTTGAAAATCAAGTATGTTTTGTTCTTGTATGTATTATTTCATGATATTTTTCCGTCCTGAATGTATTTCGTGCCTTTAATGTCTTTATTAACAGGAATTGTTTCCTCGCATACATATTCATCAAACTTAGAATTTCTTACATGTAGAACGATATTATATCCGTTCACGTCACTCGTTTCGTTGCTCAAATATATATACTCGAAATTAAATAACACGTGCTAATAATGTGTTCCTATAATTTGTGATATGATACACAGAAGCATACATATGTATATATATATATATATATATATATAGAGAGAGAGAGAGAGAGAGAGAAATAAAAAGGAACAAACAGTATTATTTGTTCATCAACGTTTCGTCTTTATTTCGAGACTTCCTCTGGATGTAATTTTACATAAAGTGTATTCAGAGGAAGTCTCGAAATAAAGACGAAACATTGATGAACACATAATACGGTGTGTTCCTTTTATTTCTCTATTTTGTCGGAATACCATTTCCATAGTTTTCATCATGTATATATATATATATATATATATATATATATATATATATATATATATATACTAGCATTTAAGCCCGGCGTTGCCCGGGTGATGGAATGTGTATGTTGAGCAAAAAAAATATGGTAGTAGGAAAGAAGGCTCGAACCCGTACAGAAAAGGAGGAAAAGAACGGGGTAAAGCCTAACGTTTATGCTGTTACGACCACCGCCAAACCGGAAGCGACATTTTTTAAAATTAAGGCTAGGCAATCTAAAGGAGATGATAACTTAAAAAAATATTGGCGAAAAAAGTGCCTAGTTGAAGGGGAAGATATTAATGTTTTTAGCCAATTTTTTTAAAATATTTATTGTATGAATGGTCGAACTTTAAACTATACTGATCGTGATAAAGTCCGTCGCCTTTATTGAAAGTTTAAGGCAGACATGCAAACAGACATACATACATACATTAATATATTTGTAACTAAAAATTTCCAAACTAATGGAAAAGATTGCCCTATCTTTGAATACACTTAATGTAAAATTTCAAATATTTAGACCAGAAATTGTCGGAGTAATTTGGAAGAGACGGCAGAGGTCAATTTTTAAAAATGTTACCCTATTATGACCCCTTAAAATTTATTGTTTTGGGCTCAAATCAAGTTATTAAGTTAGATTCATGTCCAAGGACCCTATATCTAAAATGTCAAGTGCGTTGACCCAAAATTGTCGGAGGATATTGCTAGAGTTCGCAAAGGTCAAATCGTTGAACTCTCACCTCTTAATCGCAAAATTTCTGGGCAAAAACAAATCACATCAGTTTTCCCAAATCTCAGTACACTGTATGTCAAATTTCGAGTCTGTAGACTAAAAATTGACAGAGTTAGTGCGTAGGGAAATGTACACAGACGCACACACAGACACACACACAACCACAAAAACACATACACGTTCACTTTTATATACATATAGATACATTGTATTCAATTTTGCCATATAGAAGATTTCCACTTGACCATGGCTGCTTTGATTTAAGTCGGATATTGAAAGTTACTGCCGGTATTCAAAGTATACACGTGTTATAAATTATGATAGCATTTTTTGTAATATAAAAGATTGCCTCCTAATCTTTCCCGCTTTTCTTCAGTCACATATTGAAAGCCATTGTTTCTATTAAAAACATAGACACTGTGGAGAATATATATATTTTTTATGAATTATGGCTTCCATTTAATTTGTAATATGGAAGATATCTACTTTGTCATATATGCTGTATATTAAGTCTGATATTGAATGTCACTGCTGCTGTTAAAGATATATATAAGGTCAAAAATATATATATAAATTATGATTGTATTTTATTTTGTATTATATAGGATATTCATTTGGTCATTGCCTCCCTGTCTTAATTCGGATCTAAAAGCGGTTCTTTATTTTCATAGTAGAAATATTTTTATATTTAAATATTGTAGTTGAAAGAGTGTGAAGATAATCATAGAAAAAATATGCTGAGATTTTAATTAAGATTAATGTTCAAACAATTATTAGTAATCTGTCAATCTATATTTTTCAATTTTATATATATATATATATATATATATATATATATATATATATATATATATATATAGTAAAAATGTTTATCTTATGTATGAAAAAAAAATAAAACTATTAATTATATTTATTGCGGATTATTATCCTCATCTTTTCTAATTGTTTCACGACGTTTCGGCCAACTATTCGTTTGGTCTGCGCCAGTTGATAATCGCGACGGGATAGGAACTCTTAATCTCCTGACTGCATCCACTGCAATCACTACCTTCCGTAGTTGGTGTCTTCTAAACAGGTTTTGGTCAAGTAAGCCTCTGGTCAGCTTTGGGTATGACTGAGACCGCTATCTTCAGACAATTCTCACCTTCAAGCAAAGAGATTTAGCGTCTCTAAAACTCCGCCACGGGCCCGGGAGTGCGATTAATGTTGAATTTTTAAGTCTTATAAATTCATGTTTATCTATGATCTGATCTTCCAAGGTCGGATCCGTATCATTTGGTATATATCATTTAATTGGAATTCATTATTGAGATGAGTATTATTTATTAATTTTATTCATTGCAGAATATTATTCTCATATTTTCTTAGTTTATTCATGACGTTTCTGCCAACTATTCCTCTGGCCTTCGTCAGGTGGTAACGAAGGCCAGAGGAATTGTTGCCCGAAACGCCGGGATAAAACTAAGAAAAGATGAGAATACTAGTCCGCATTAATAAAATAAATAAATAATACTCATTTCAATAAGTAATTCCAATTTGATAATATGTATCATACGATACGAACCTGACCATGGAAGGTCGCGGTTACCACCTGACAAATGCCAGAGGAATAGTTGGCCGAAACACTTGGCTTAGTGGGGGATGCCCTTTTCTCTACCCTGCAACGTCTCTCCCACAGAAGAGATGTTGCGAGCCTATCCTTGTTTTGTCGTTTTTTCCATGGCAGGTGCTCGTCTGAACTCCAATCTCTGTTCCCCCCTCGCCAATCTTTCACGAAAAACACCCGTCTAGCTAAATCTACTGTGAAAAATTTCCCCCAATCTATATCTGTGCCTAAATCAAAACGCGAATTCCATGAACAAAGCTTATTTCTTAGAACTGCACGCTTGTGGAACTCTGTTCCCTCTGCCTGCTTCCCACCGGACTACAACTTGGATGTGTTCAAGTCCAACGCTAACAAATTCCTAATGAACCGCCCCCTTAAGTAAACACTTCATCAAATCTCCACAGTAACGTAATGTACTTGCAATAATCCTTATCCCTGAGTGGCTTCCGGGCCTTGATGAGTGGTAATCACTGTGTAAAAAAAAAACAACGTGAAAAAAATAAGAAATGAGGAGGAAAATTGCCCGCAATTAATAAACTTAATAGATAATACTCATCTAAAAAATGAATTAATAAAAACTACTTTATAAATTCATGATATCTAAAACGAAAATATGGTGTGTCCGTCATTAGTATCATGTTTACGCCTATATTCCATTTTTATATTATTCCATAGGTAGATGTAATATATACTGGCCTAACAGATATATATGCGTTCGTGTGTGGGTGTGTATTTGTGTGTGTATTTGTGTGTTTTTGTCAGTGCGAGTGTCTGTGTGCCTGTATGTGTTTCGTGTATATAAATCATGTGTATATGTACTCGAATATAATATATGCTACATAAACACACACGTGGTATATAGGTGTGTGTAAACTCGAATATAAAATATGAATACGTAGCACCATTATTATTATTATTATTATTATTATTATTAGTATTAGTATTAGTATTATTATTATAATAATAATAATAATAATAATAATAATAATAATAATAATAATAATATAAAGACTAGACATTATTATTAAACGAATGCCTTTCATAACAAATATTTGGATTACATTTATAACAATTATTTCCTAGACGCTCTTTGGAAAGAATTGGTGGATGTCTGCCAAAAGACTCGCCAGAAATATTCGTCGAGCCAACTTTATCTCGACCATTTATCTTCTGTAAGTAAAGCAAAATCTCGTCCAATAATTCATGTGCTGGAAACGTTTAATAGAAAATTAATTTCATTCGGGGATAATGGAAAAAAAGGTCAAGCGTACACTAAACAAAATTTTAAAAAATACAACGCGATTTCAGACATAGGGAAGATTTTTAAAGTTATTTGGTCAGGAATCAGCGAAATAGAAGTTTCAATGTATAGACAAACAAAAGGTAGAATAATGATTATACATGTTTTTGTTTTCTTGTGTATGAAACGGAAACTCTTTTGTATGTCTTGTTAAAAATAAATCAAAACAACGTGTACGTGTAAACGCACACGCGACACATATATGTATTTATACACACACAAACACATACATATATAGCTTGTCAAAATAGTCAGTGAAGAGGTTCGATCTTAAATAGAGTCTGTATTTTTGATGATGTCGTTCGGTAATTTTAAACCAATCCCACAAAGACATTGGGAAATCGTAAACCATTGCACAATTTATATAACCTATATTTAGAAAAAATAATGGCTTGTAAATGTTGCACATTTTCAGTTTCGCATATTTGTGCTCTCTCAAAACCATTATTCATGACAGATTTCAGATTGTCTGGATTGCGAATAACATACTTTATTTCGTTTCTGATGTTTTCCATCAGTTCTTGCAGGAGTTAGGGTTTGTTAACACTGACACACCGTTTAAGACATCCTCACATAAAAAGTCAGTGCTAGTCAAGTCTAGGGGGCGTCTCGCCAATAAACAATTCCCAAAATATTCTCTGTAAAATATCTGCAATATAGAAACCCACTATTAATCATAAAATTACAAATGTTTTACACCCTTTAGTGAAATTTTGGACACGCTGTATCTATCTATCTATCTATCTATCTTTCTATCGAACTCTCTCTCTCTCTCTCTCTCTCTCTCTCTCTCTCTCTATATATATATATATATATATATATATATATATATATATATATATATAATTTTTAATTCGAAATGATTAAGAGCGACGGAGAAGAAAGCCGTAACACAACAACGACGGATCTTTTGCGTTGCAGAATTTAGTTTTTCTTTATTATTCGATTTTCACCCCAAACAAGGCAAAGGGCCACTTTCAAGCAGGGGGCTATTATCAGGGACTTAATTAGCGGGGGTCATTATGAAGGGAGATGAGGAGAAAATGTTTGTTAACATTACACTTAAACTTTTGCATATCAGTGCAGATGGGAAAGAAGAATCCCGGAAGGGAGTTCCAAAGACCCGCAGTTCTGGGGAAGAAACTATTGGAGTAAAAGGTGTTCTTGCACCTAGGGATCTCTACTTTAAAGGGATGAGGCTTAGTAGCTTGTCGAGTTTGTCGGGGGGGAATAACGTCGGAGAGGTACAAGCGTTTGCAGTTCGTCACAGCATTCACCATTAAAGTATTTGTAGAACAGACAGAGGGATGCAACATCTCGTCGATGGGACAGAGGCTGAAGCCTAGATGACAATTCAGGACCTATCAGGTTGGCGACTCGCTTTTGAACCCTGTCCAGGAGCGAGAGACAAGCAGCAGATGCAACAGCCCAGATATGACAACAGTACGCCATACATGGGCGAATGGTGGCCTGATAGAGGTATAGAATACTGTCAGGCGTAAATAGTTTTCTAGCACGGTAGAGGGAGCTAACATTTCTTGCAGCAGCCTTGGCAATGCTCTCAATATATCTATTCCAGTTCATATTCCCTGTAAACGTTAGGCCGAGGAGTTTAAAAGAAGTACTTTCAGGCAATGTGTTCTTGGCCATTGCTATTGGTGGTAGAGAAGGTTTCTTGTAGTTATTGAAGGAAACAAGCTTAGTCTTAGCAGCATTGAATGTGACCATCCATTTTTGTCCCCATTCCACTACAGATTGGAGGTCATCCTCAAGTGTTTCTGCCATTTCCTTGAATATGTGTTCATTTGTTTTCCCGTCATATCTGTAATACAGAGTGGTATCATCGGCAAATATACATATCTCCGAAACAATTTTATCAGGGAGGTCATTTATGAATATCAGGAATAATAGAGGTCCAAGGATAGACCCCTGAGGTACTCCCGCATTTATGTCATATTGTTTAGATGTATGATCGTCGAGGACAACTTTGATTTTCTATTACTTAAGAAGGATTTAATTACATTATAAATTCTTCCAGTGATTCCATATGATCTAATTTTCCTTAGAAGACTATCGTTCCATACCCTGTCAAAAGCCTTAGATATATTAAGGGCTACCGCTCTAACCTCCCGTGCTTTGTCCAATGAGCGGTATATACGTTCAGAAACTACAGTTAAGATATCTGCTGTTGAACGGGCTTGCCTGAATCCATATTGTTGTCAGTCAGGAGTTTAGCAGCTGTTAGGTGCTGGACGAGGGCTTGATTAACAAAGGACAAAAATATTTTGGCGAAAAGCGGGAGGAGGCTAATGGGGTGATAATTTAGTGGGTCAGTTCTTTCACCAGAATTCTTGAAGACTGGTACCACAAATATATACATATATATATATATATATATATATATATATATATATATATATATATATATATATATATATATATATATATATATATATAGTAGTAATATATGTTTCTCCGCGTTGCCCTAGGAAATAAAAGCGATGCTACTTTAGACCGTTAATGTTTGCAGGTGCATTTGCACAATTCTACTGATAAATATACCAGGGACCTTGTTTTGCGTTTACATGTACATGAGAACTATAAACCTGTTATATATTTCATGCGTATGAATTTTCAGCAGTAGTAAGAAAATGTATTATTATGTCGGTTTCAACAACTAGTGAAATTATACTGATGTTTATAAATTTCTTAATTAATAAGAATTAATCATGAATCACTAAGAAATTAGTGTATTAGAAAATGTTGAAACTGATTGTTCTGTGTCATAATTTTAATTGTTTGTGATGTCTTCCTAGCCTGATATAATTAATAATTTCTTGAATTCAGTAATCCTCATTTGTTTTCCACTTACAAAAATAATTAAAATTAACATCCTGTGTATATGTATGTTTTTTTTATGTATATATTAACCTCGTAAAACAGAGGTCCGTATACGCTAGCCATTTGAGCGTTGCATATATATATATATATATATATATATATATATATATATATATATATATATATATATATATATATATATATAATATATATATATAATATATATATATATATATACATATATATATATATAATATATATATATATATATATACATATATATATATACATATATATATATATATATATATATATATATATATATATATATATAGTTATATAGTTAATTCCAGAGAAAATCCGGGTATGAGAGCTCAATGTGGTAAACAGAGCAATAACAAATATAACAGGGAAATTACATAATTGTCGATGCAATAATTTATTTCAACCTTATGATATTTTCAAGCATCTAAACTAGACAATTACATTTTTGATACTGAAAGAAAGAAAGAAAAAATCGGGCCTCGACCGTCAAAAAACCAGAGGAGGTTGTAGTAGCAATCCACTTAATACATTTTATAGAGAGGGGGGAGGGATTTTTTAAAAGAAAACAACAACAACAAAAGAAAAAAAAACAACAAAAATATTATGACACTTATAAACGGCAGCTCGATGTAACCACAGATATACACACACACACGCAACACACATACACACACCCACACACGTATACACCCACACACACACATATATATATATAAAGCTGAACGTCTATGTGTCTGGTTATGAAGAGGCTCCTATATGGTTGACTATTACAGACAACTGGTCACATATAATGATAGAAGATGTATCGAGACACAGGAATAGATATGTTTGATCTGGCATAATGATGATTCATTAAAATTGTGAGGTCTGCGTACGCGCCTGGTCCACAAGTATGGAAATAAAAAAAAATTAACAATTATAAAAAAAACGTTTACAAGGGTTTTTATATAGATGTACA
Organism: Euprymna scolopes; assembly: GCF_053919585.1. NCBI lineage: Eukaryota > Metazoa > Mollusca > Cephalopoda > Sepiida > Sepiolidae > Euprymna > Euprymna scolopes. Next base: position 94,976,437 of record NC_136483.1, read on the forward strand.
TAACAATACTTTGATAAGTATGTTTTAACTTAAATAGGGATGCTATAATAAAATTGTGAGGTCTGCGTTCGCGCCTGGCCTCCATAGAATGGAAATAGACACACACTTTAATAAAGACTTTTTATATCTGTCTGCGTATGTATACTTTGATAATTATGTTTCAGCTTAAAGAAATATGGTATAATTAAATTATGGGGTGTTAATTCGCGCCTGACCTCCAGAGAATGGAAATATGTCCAAAAGTTTAACAAGTTTTATATATATATATATATATATATATATATATATATATATATATATATATATAGATCCACAGAATATTGTGATAAGTGTTTCAGTATGAACATGTATGGTATGATAAATTATGGAGTTTATCTATTTTATTTGTACTTTCATCATATTTTGCGTTGGTTTTGATACCCCCAAATTCGTAGCTATCTCTTTACAGGCCTTCCTGTTCATAACCGATCATACTTTCATAAATCAGAGTCTATTTTCTGTAGGCTGCTTTTGAACCTAGTAAACGAGTGGCACTTTTGCTTGTATATATATATATATATATATATATATATATATATATATATATATATATATATATATCTTGTTTATAAAAATCCTAAAAATCAACTAATAAATAGAATGTTGTGATTATATAGGTTGTTCAATTTGTTCCGTCGCAATTGGCTTAATTTATATATAAAATAAAGTTAACTTGAAAACAACATTCTACCTGAAAAATACAGGTTTCGTAAAATTTATAATTGCGAATAAATTATATTTTAATTGTAATCTTGATATTTTAGAAAGCTTATGTAAGCAAATCGTTATTTTGTCGTTTACCTGTAATCAATAGGAACACGATATGAGTAACACAAGTTTAATAAATATTTGTGAATAAAATAAAATAATTCTCTAATATATAATAAAAGGATGCGGATTTTAAATCCCCTAAAAAGTTTGGACCTTTGAAATGGCCGGTTTATTTAAAATTACCGAGGATTGGGGAAAAGAGTAACATACTTTCCAAACAGATTCGCAGAAGTATTTACGACTGATTTATTCTGTGTCCTTGCGTGTAGTATATACTACGAGACCTGCTTTTCCTTCTTTTCGCAAGGATAGTTTGCCTTGCATACAAAATAGCAATATTGTGTATCAGTTCAAATGCCAGTGCGATGCTGGTTATGTTGGGCGAACATCCTTGCATCTTTTGATTCGTATAAACCAGCATGTTCCATCGAAGATCAGACAAGGAAGGATAGGGTCTGGTAGTTTCCCACCTTCTGCAGCCTTGGACTCCGCTATCGGCTAGCATTTGGTTGACAAGCCGTGCTGTTCCGATATATATAAAATAGAATAGTTTTAGGTGCTACATAGAGCGGACTCCAGAAACCATTTAAAGATTTTGGAGTCTGTCTCTATTGCGGTGCTTAAGCCTTCTTTGTGCCGACAAAAGGAAACAGTAAACGCATTGTCTCTCTTTGGAGAACTTTGAATCTTTTCTCCCATTTGTTTTTTTCTCCATCGTTCTGCCAATATTTAATCGTTTTTAAACGTTAATAAACTTAATTTTAGTTGTCCCTGTACTTTTGGCACGTTCAATAGTTCCCCATTAGAAATCTTTAAAGTTTCAACATAATATGATTTTGTACGCTATAGATTTTCTCCTGATGAAATGATAGCCGAAAGAGCTCTTGAGAAACTTCCGCCTATTTTATTTAAACTATATATATATATATATATATATATATATATATATATATATATATATATATATATATATATATATATATATATATATATTACTATGATCATTAGTTTACCCTTTCTCTTTTCATTCCTTTCCTATCTTTCATTTTTTTTTTGTTTTCTTCTCTTTGTGTCATATTACTCGATATCGATCCCTCTTTTCTCTCCGTACTTTCTCTTACCCCCCCCATTTCTCTTTCTTTCTCTTTCTCATTTTTTTCGTCTATGATTTTTTAAAACATATTCTGATATCTTTTATAATCTGTAATACATTTGCCTCCATTAAGCTGTTTATATTATATAAGGTCATTAGAATAATAGGAGCCATATTTCTCTTTTATACAATGAATTTGCGGTCATTGCTTTTTTTCTGACACTTACATTTTTTATGTTTATTTGCATCCAGATAATCCGATACAACAGTATATTTTAATCTTGACCAGGTAAATCCAGATGCTTATTTGTGATTAAACTGAAGAAAGACTTTCACCGCTTCTCTAACAAAGGATGCACCGCTGTTTGTTACCTGTTTTTATATCTCTGATTTTGTTTTTTTACAATTTCCTATTATTTTGCTTCTGTTTCCTTATTCATTTTACCTTTTACACACCATCCTCTATCGTCTTATTCAACTACAATTTTATACCAAATCTTGCGATATCTCATCGCGTCAAACCAGTCAGTAAATCGATACTCTTGTGTTCACCCGCGCACGATAACCAACCGAGCAAAACACGTTTCACACAATAATATCTCCAAACTACCACACCTCACTTCCTTTTCAATTCTACCTTCACGAAACGTGTTTCGATCGTAACACACATGTCATAAATCTTTGGCGAAACGTCCATGGGCATCGGAGATAACGACTGTAATTCCCTGGCAACGAAAACCTTGTATCTCACGGACGAGAGTGTACTAAGGTCGGGTGGGTCACTGTTTTAGCATACGCTTCGAATCGCTCGGTGTTCAGCAAAGTTAGTGTCGGGTCGAATGATTGCGCTGCGCAACTAAATAATGAGGACAGGGAAGCGAAAAGAATCTGTCAGCCATTGTACGTATTATAGGGGACAGTCCCCTTTAATGGACGAAGGATTTATTTTGAATACTTCGCGGAAAAGCCAACCGCCATGCTTTGCATTATAATTCGGTGATAACTTTTCCGTTTTACGATATCAAACAATGCTAATACTCTCCGGTGAATTCACTTTAATGATTCAGAGTAGAATATAAGTATAAATAATGGGAAATCCCTTGCCAAATATTATAATGCAAGCTAGATAAATGAAACTGCTGTTTGCCATAAAATCGTACGCGCGCACATTATAGCGTACCCCTTAATTAACTTTTTCTTAAGTAACGTAAAATACAGGAAGGGTTTGTAGTACAGGAAACATAAATATCGAGAAGTAAGGAACGTGTTCTTGTACTGCTACTGTGTAAAGAAACAGCGTATCACATTTTTAGATAATGCAATGACAAAACCTCTTTTAAGAAAGTGCGACGATTAATATTTAAAAGCTTTATGTCTGACATTCCTTGTCGTCTTGGAAATACAAGTAACATTTTTTAAAATAGTATCACGAAACAATAGAAGATCAATTAGTCTCTCACTTGATTCAATTTGCCATTTTGTTTGAAAACAGTGACTGCTGTTGCACTAATATGTTCGGAGGAATATGGCTGATACGTGCTTTGCGAAAGACAAGGATTCGCAACAGACAGTAAGACTTAATTAAATACACCTCCCCTCTTTAAACAGGTATACCTTATCCTACAACTCCCTTTTTTCTCTCTCCGTCTTTATCTATCCCTCTCTCGTTTATCGTCACTATGTAAAAAGTTTAGTTTAGCAATTGTGTTACGTTGTATATGTGGGGGTAATAAAGTCTCTCTCTCTCTCTCAATATATATATATATATATATATATATATATATATATATATATATATATATATATATATCTGTGTGTGTAAGGGTCTGTATATACAGTGCACTGGGTATATATTATGAGTTGTGTATATAGTGAAGTTTCTTCATGTCATAAAATTTTCATAAATGTTTGACATATATAGGGTGCGACAGGACATAACATCTTATAACAAACTTTTTCTTAACAACACAGGGGCGGTTCATCTTCTAGGAGAATTAAATCTTGCAAAACAAGAAAATATCATATTCATTTATCTGGAATCTCGGTTGATAAATCTGCCACAAGTTGAAATGAACATTTCTTCCAAAGAACCGCCCAGGAGTTTTCGGTTATATTTCAGATAGCTTTTATTTCTCTATGTTTTTTGTTGTAAGATTGTACGGTTGTTTTATACTCTGCTTCTTCTCTGAGGGCCATGCACCCCTGTCTATAACACCGTCCTCGTCGTTCTAGCCCCCCTATGCCTTTCTCTTCTCTCCTCTCTGTTAAAACTTCTAAATATATTGTATATATGTAACCCTTCTTTTGTGCTTATGCGCCTCGAGCACACAAAGACTCAGCACAGGAGCTTCGGTCACTTTTTCTGGCAAGATGTTTTGTTTCTATCCCCAGGTATTAAAATCAGCTCTGCTTATGTTCCTTAAATTCTTTCCTTGATTGTGCTAAGTTACCCTATATATTTTCTTAAACATTCTATTTTTTTACATAGTCTGTCGACTTCTTTTCTACAAAACAGTTACAACCCATTAATAATGTTCACGGTCTAACATTTTACTTTTTTAATAAAAATAATAGTCAATCTCTAAATGGATTATTAGCAAGCAAACCAGATGTTGCCCCGGTATAATATAACAAGCGCAATGCGACATTGGTCAGGGAGTCTCGTGCTAGCTCACCTTTCGTTTATTTTAAAATCCTTTTTTGATATTAAAATGAATTTCTATTCTCATGATAAAAAATCTGTTGCCCTCATTGTATATAGTGTGAATTTTCTAGTAAAACTCTCCCAGCTCAGAAAATAGATTCCTGGAAAAAAATTAATCATGCTGAGAACTCGACAATTGACTCTGCATCAAACGGCATAAAAATCACTTCTTTTAATAGAATGTACTGATTTTTATTTTTGTGCCACCCGGCGGGCTAGTTAATGTGTCCAGGACGTAACAGTCTTTGCACATATGCTACTACTTCGCTTAGACAGCAAGTTAAACTCTGCGGTAGCCGATTGAATACAAATTAACCCCGTGGCTGTTGTATTATTCTGAACAAAAGTTCTTGTTTTGTACATTAAATGGCGACATGCAGTCGTATATCATATATGAATCGTAATCTTACTTGTTCAGTACTTCTGAACAAGTACACTCAGTGAAAATCGCATATACTTTGGAAGAGGGCATATGAGCCTACGAAGGTGGACGCTTTGCGTCGCAGTGCGTTCTCTTTTAAACTCTACAGTGATTATATGTGTGTGAATATCTCAAACTATATTATTTATTTTCTCATGTAAATTGCTCCAGGCAAAGCAGTAAATAAGCTGCAGTAATTAATGTTATGTTGTTGCGGGTGGCAAAGAACAAAAGCGTACACAAAACCTCAGCTCACTGCTGCAGCGCCGGTCATCAGTACTTTCCGTAGACTCGTTTTCACCTCTGTCCTATCTGCTCCAGTGGGCTGTTTTTATAAAAGTCAGAGTCCTCCAAATTTGAATATTGCATATGTGCGTGAAGGCACACGAGAATCTGCGAGACTTCATTATTCTATAAGGCCGCAGACGTCATCTTGGACCCTTCTCAGCATCATGACACTGCGTCGGCAAAGCGCACACCGAGGGCGTATAAGAGGTAAGCTTACGTTCCCACAATTTTCGCCACACTCCCATCTGATATCATTATCACAGAGAGGGCAGGGACGCAGTGGCCTTTTTCTTCGGAGGTTTCTTCATAGAAGGGGGATCGGGGCTTTATCCCTGTCCGACGAAGTCGGCGTAACCCAGAATGATGGTTCACTGGTCTCGGATACAGTCTCGCTCTCATCGCCGAGAGGCGGCTTCGCTTGTGAGGTCGATCGAAGATCCTTGATGTGACGGACCCCACCCCCACCCCGTCAACCCGCACCGATTGCGAGTTGATCACCTGAGTAACACGCCCGGTTCCATAGCGTGTGGGGCACTTGCCGCGGAGGTTCTTAACCCAGATGACATCCCCCTCTTTGATACTCTCTCATCGCCTCCGGCTCGAGAAGTGGTCTGGACTGCATGCCCCTCTCCCTGAAGTGGTACATGTGCAGTGCTTCGGCTGGCGCGGTAGAGGGTCAAATGTCGTACTTCAGGGTGATGTTATACCAATAGACCACCTCAGGCACCGTACACCCCTTTGAATATAGGCGTGTCCAAGAAGCTCCCTGTTGACCACCAAAACCTTCACAGCCAACGCTTATATGGACAATGCTCCCCCCACAACACACCAGCGAACCTCCGCCGACGGTTAATACTGGAACCTTCTGTTTCGTCAATGCGGTGCAACATTTCTTGTGTATGAGGATTTGGGTTCCTCCGGTGTCAACCAGCGCTGAGCACCTACACTCATCAACTCGCACTATCACTACAGGAAGTGCCTTGTTCAGTGTTGCTTTGGGGAGAGTGCTGGCGCCGCGGCTTCCTCCCCTTGCCCGTTTCCCGGACAATTCCGTGCTACGCAGCCTGGGTTTTCCTATCGGTGACAGCGTCCTCGTTTCCGTGCTTTATAGTCCGGGGTGTGCTTCGCACCGCTTCTGCAGTCTCTGTCGATGTGGTTGGGGCCGCCACATTTGTAGCGCTGTGGGCTCTCTGTAGGCAATTCTAGCGCGTCAACCGTTGCCGAGACCTGCTCCACATCGTCTTTTAGGATGTTTCGGGCTCTAGCCAACAACTCCTCCAATCCAAGTTCATTGAGCTTCGACGACGCCCGCAACAGCCGACTGGCGTCATCCGGGAGCACAGACGAAAAATTAGCATGCCAACATTCGGTCGCTTGCACAACCGAAGGGAGCATTAAGCTTTTTCAGGTCGGCTAGGTAGACGTCCACAGCCTCCCCTGACCCAAGCAGAGAATTGCCTTCAGGCAACAAAAGGGTCCGCACCGCCTGCTCCGTACAGCATTTGTTTTATCTGCTCCATTGTCGCCTCATCCCCGAGCTGCTGGTACACAGCATAAGCCCCCTTAGTGACGCTCAATGGGATGACCAAAGCTGGGTACTTAATTTTGCACAAATTGCAAACGCGCTCGGTATCCTCCATCCATTCAACCACCGAATGACCAGCCGAGGACCCGTCAAACTCTGGTATCAGCTTCAGGTCGAATCTATCCGTGGTAAAAATGTACGTTGAAATAGCTTGTTGTTGCACAGAAAAAAAGAGTACACAAAACGTCAGTACTTTATGTAGACTCATTTTCACCTCGGTCCCATCAGCTCAAATGGCCTGTCTATATAAAAGACAGAGTCCTCTAAATTTGCATATTTGCATATGTGCGCGAGAGCACACGAGATTCTGCGAGACAGCATTTTTATATAAGGCCGCCGATGACATCTTGGACCCTTTTCAGCATCATAACGTTGCGTCGGCAAAGCGCACAGCAAGGCCGTTTAAGTGTCTGCGTTCCCAAGATTTTCGCCACATGTTACTTCGCGGTTATAAAAGAGCAATGATAAATATTTGATAGATTAGATTATTACTTCACCCATTAATAGAAACATCACAAATGTAATTATAGATTATGGTAAAATATGAAGAAATCTATAGTTGCAAGATTTTTAAAGTACACTCGATATGCAATTTATATATTTTTATTAAATTGGTTATTATGTTCAGAACAGTCTAACAGTGATGTTTACAAATATGACATGTATCTCTATACCTGCGTTCACTAGACCTATTACATAGGATGCGTTTTTATGCCAATCGTTATTCCGTTTTTGACAGATCATATTAAATATGGGCATTGCTTTTCAAGCACTTGTTTTTTTAACACAATTAATTCTAAGCACAGTTAGTTTATCTGCTATATTGATAATATTAGAATATTACATATTGAGATGAAAATGCAAAGCAGTGTAAAATATCTAGACCACTTTATGGCGTCAGAGATACGATGAAAGGTAATATTACAGGTTTTCATCTGCTGAAGACAGATGTAAAAATCGTCCGTAGTAACGGTGCAATTAATAAGCCGAGGAAATCTTTCAGTCATCTATAGGCATTTTTGTGAAAATATATGCTGGCAAATGAAACTATTAAACGCATTATAGTAGGTATTAAACAGCTAGTGACCGGCCGAAAGTCAGGAATTAGATAGATAAGCAAGATCAATTTCAAATGTTTCATATATTAGATCTTTATGGGTTATGCGCTTTACTACGGAGCAACTGCATGAAACCCGATTCGATCTGAGATCGGTCTTAAACGTTTTTTTCTAAGAGAATGTAACGGTATCCACATGAGACGATGAACCTTTCGGAAATATATACCCAAGTATCGCATTCATTTAATGAGACTCTTGATTTTTTTTTATATTAATATATTTGTTAAAGAGATAGTGTTTCATTGCTTGTTTTTACAATCTCTAAATAAGGAATAAATCAAGCCAATCAACAATAAGATGAACATAAACGGAAAAAAATCCCCAATAAATTTAACGTCATCCTGTGCACTTGCTTAGTCAATCTTTAGAGAATATCAACTCCCAATACTTACTATATCCATTGTACACATGTATTTATATTTACACAGTAACTTGTTATATATTATGCTAAAACCTACATTACATAATAACTTTAATATCTTAAGTCGAACCATATTATTACAATGCTGTGAAAACAGAATATTCTTTTCATTCTTTTGACTCTCGGGTGTATATCCGACACAGTTCGACACAATCGACCGAGAACCCCATACGTTTATATATATATATATATATATATATATATTATATATATATATATATATATATATAAGATATCAACGGATATATACTAAAGAGTAAAAACGCTGAAAAGAATAGGCTGTTGTCACCGCCCTACTTATTACTATGTTTAAATGGTCATGGTTTGTTACTATCAGATTTCCGACTAATATATTAGGTGTTCATGAATAATGTAGAGAGATAATGTAGTATATGTTCAGATGATTCAACACTACTTTTGAAATTGTCTCTTTTGTAGAAATTGTGAATTAGTATTGTACATGTTATTACGTCATGATCTACGTCTTCCATGTTAAACTTCTGTATCTGATGTAAGTTTCTATCTGCTTTGTGGTCATAATACTATCTTCGGTATGATTGTGGAAAGGTAGTGTCGGACATCCTCGCCTATTATGAGATGATTCTCTGAGGCATTGCATTCTCGCTTGTAGCTTTTGAACAGTATTTATTTCGATGCCATAAAAAACACCTTTCCATCATACCTTTTCAATAAGGTGTATTCGATCGTCATTACATTATCGTTAAAAAATTGGTTGATCATTTAGTTGGGTATATCAGCATCTTTTCGTTATATTGTTACATGTATGATTGATTAAACACATTTTTATTGTAGAGAAATTTCAATGAAGCATTCACAGCAGTGTAAACGACAACAATATATCTAATCAGATTTTATCTCAGCATAGAATAGATTCATTCATTCATAAGGCGAGTAAATACATAACGAGAAGATCAACCATACCAAAATGTTTACCCAGTTAACCCTTGCACAGTTAAATGGAAAACCGAGTAACCAGTGTTTCTCTTCTTTTTTTCGATTTTCGTTTTTTAGAACTCTAATTTCTTTTACTCCACAAGGGAAACGCTCTCCTGGTGTGTTCCGTGAATGAGTCCCAGAAGGAATTATAGGACTGGCGCCAAATGCAATACTTTCACAGGGATTCTGAGAATCATGCATTTTGGCTTGGGCTTATCCGTTTACGGGCAGTGCACTGAATTAAATATCGATATCCTGGGGCGTACAATTTGTCCTTCCCGTTATACCTACTGCGCTGCAATATGTTGAAATCTAATGAGATTCTACCAATGCGAAGCGAAAAATGAAAATGTAGATACATTCTTTAAAATTATACGGAACAATTTATATACGAGATAGAGTATTAGGCTTCTTCGAGTAAAATCTCATTGGATTTTGTACACAGTCCGACTAATCGGTGATACTTATAGTAGCTTTTCGTTGGATTTTATTATTTATTGTCAATTGCAATTTGGATAATAGTCTTGAAGCCCAATATGCAAAATGGTGTGCTATTCTTAATAGTAGTTTCGGAGATTGTTAATGTGTTATTATTACTTGCTTAGAGGGCGGCTTAGAAGGGTAATAATCTGGTGTTGTTCATGACTCACGGAAAAAAGCCGCAGTGTTCAGTATAATCTGCTTGTTTCTCCTAATTTCCAGCATGCCCGGGTTTTTTAATACGGTTGCAAAACATGTTCCCTTATCACATTGGTCTAATAAATGTATTTCTCTACTAGTATTTTTCACGTATATTAGGCACTGTATCAGTAGAAGCTGATGCCACTACATGCTTGAATGTGTGTTTTTCGAGTATTTTTCATTTGCTAAGTTGTGTATATATTCATCGCCATCATCCTGATAATATTTGCCCACAAGGAGCTTTCACACAGGTCTTCAGAGATCTACCACTGAAAACAGCCTATAGTGTCCTTGGAAGCTGTGTGAAAGCAAGTCTCCCCAGGTTTTCAGTACTCCATCAGGTTTCCAGTACTATGTGGTATAATAAATTATGGGGGTTATCTATTTTAATTTTATTTTCATCATATGTTGCTTTTGTTTTATACCCCCGAATTCGAAGCTATCTCTTTACAACCCTTCTTTTCCATTACCTATCAGACTTTCATAAATAAGAGTCAATTCTGTTGGCTGTTTTTGAACCCAGTCAACGACGGGTACTTTTGCTAATATATATATATATATATATATATATATATATATATATATATATATATACACACATACAGTTTTGTAGATTGATAGAAAGATAGATTAATAGATAAAGAATCCAGTTTCTCTTCCATTAAGAATAAATTATGATTTACACGCAGTCTAAAATGCGCACTTGTTATGCAAAAAACAACTTATTATGGACTGATATAAATACAAAGAAATAAAAGCGTATCTACTTTCTTAGTGGTTGGATATTATAAGTGGACACTGACTATACTGTACTAGGAGTTGGGTTTAACACAAAAGCTTGACCTACTTATTCTGTCTACTCTTAATCCTTTATTCAACGCAATCATTATCTACCGTACGATAATGCAGCTATTAAACGCATTTGTTTCATACTTCCAAACAACATTAATGTAACAAATTGGTGGCACAAAATTTATTTACCAAGTGTGTAAACTAATTGCAGTAAAAAAAAACATATTTTTCTGCCCTGAAGTAACAAAATGATTGATCGCCTTTTGAACAATTGTGGAAACATAATCAAAAAACGAAAATAAATTTGGTAAACTTAATTACTAAATCAAGCAAAATGATTGATAACCATTTTGTGTGCATTCAACAAAAAAACACTTTCAATAAAAAGAAAACTCTCTCGCTACTTTCGATAAGTAGACTATTCTAAAGCAACCCGATCCTTTTCACTGTAATATTTAGACGTTCTATGAGAACAGAAGCTTTTAAGAACATACGCGAAAACGTATTTAATTATATCTCCTGTAACCTTAATAAGGTCAAATCTCTAGAAGAAACTTTACGCCGACCACATAATTTCCAACAGTAATGTTTTTCCTACTATGGATCTCGGTTTGTATGTTTCTGGAAAACCAGTTGATATCTATTTATGGCGACTATTGCCTATACATTCAGAAGTATTACTTACAGTAATACAAACTAAGCAGGGTTAATAGTAGTTATTATGTTCTCCTTAGAGATCCGATATCACACATACGATAGGCGTGGTGAACTTTGAAGCTGGTAAGTGTTCGTCACATTTGTCATGTCACTATAATTCGCATTGTTAGTGAGTTATAAACATATATTTACTCTACACATTAATGAAACCTGGCGTATATCGATAAAGATATGTTAGTAAATAATTCCTTATATTAGGAATAGCATAAATAATTTAAATAATCAGTCTTCTATATTTCGGTTAGAATGTTAGTACTCTGTAACGATGTTTGTATTTAATGGCATGGAAATTAGGAGGTGAACTCATTAAGTTTCCACAGTTTGTTCTCGTATGGGCATGTATGGAAAAGTCCCAAGGAAGTGTTCGTGTGAGCGTGTCAATGACTTTCGTCACAGTCTCTTCCATATCCTTTATTTTCTCATCACGACAGTCTCTAAAATTGTCCTTGAGCTTACAGAATAACCAAATTAACATAAATAGGAGCTAGTCTATTGGAACACTGTGGGATTTTCCTGACACACATGAAAATGCTTTTGGGGGGGGGGCAAACCTCGCGTACGTTTTTCGTATCTTCAGATCTTCGCGAATAAATGTGTAAATTCTTACACTGATTAAACTGTGTATGTATTGTCTCTATAGACCCAGGATGGTCGTTATCTATGACTTTCATTATTTTACCAATTAACTCTAGTGTTCTGACGTCTTTACCCCTCAAACATCTCTCACAGAATCTTCGCCTTGCTTGAATCTGTTATGTCACTCAAAAACTGCTGCTGGGTGCATGCAAGATGGTCCAATAGCAATATGAAACATTCCATACATTTCTGTGGCATTTTTCTCAGTTTAAGACAATGTTATTGCATATCATTATTTCTAAAATTTCGTCACGCCAAGATTGCATTTTTGAAATTTTGTAGCCGGGACAATCAAGGTTCCTTAAGGTGCAATCACATTCCTTATGAAGCGGTTCACTTGATCCTGAAATTTGCAAAAAAAAAAAAAAATGATCAGCTATTTCATAAGCTGTAAACAATTACATACTGAATTTTCAAAAGCCTACGATGATATTAAATGGCTGTAAAAAACAAGCCTGAAAACTCAATTAAGTAACCTTGTATCATTTGTTTATCAAGTGGTCCCACGTAGGTTTGCAATTTAGACACTGTTTAAGTCTTCGCAATGTAATATTTTAATGTTTATGTTAATGACTAATATGTGTCACGTAGGCATTATTTTTGTTAATCGCATTCGTTTGTTTAGTAATAAAACCACCTGACGATATTCGGAAGTCCATCGTCCATTATCATGAAACATTATATCCAAGGTATAAACCAATATGAGGATTTGTAAAAAAGAAATAAAGAATAAAACTTTTATTATTTATTCTCACAATCGTTCTTCTAAAGAAGTAATAGTGCTTATTGGTTAGAAAAGCACAAAGTATTATCGTTTTTCTTAAGCAAATGATTCTATTTATGTTCTAATATTTATCAAGATATGTATTTAATGTTTACATAAATGTCGTCTGGACAGGTTGACGCCAAGCGAATTTTCTAAATCTCAGACTATTCAAAACAATCAAAGCTGCCATTCAGAATCCAACCAAATCTCAAACCATTAATTTCATTACCTAAACTAATTAATGTTACCCTACTGTTGACGTTGGATATTATAACTAGCAGAAAAAATCAAAAGTAAAAACTTTACTGGAGTTCCGTGATACACGGCACAAAATACAGTCGTATTATTCTCAGTAAAGATGTAGTCTCTTTCCCTCAAATCTACGTATTTCCGACTTGTAAGGAAATATTACATTTGGCGCCAAATCTTACAAGGTATATCAATGTGACTAGATTTGATGACTTTAACTTATCAAGTAAAGTGCGTGTTTTTCATATATTAGATTAAACATTAAAACCGTGTGCAAACATAAATAATAGCAACGCAGAAAATCAAGATTATTTAAAATGTCAAGTAATCTACTAAATAAAAGTAATCGATTATTATCCGTGTTCTGTTCAATTTAAAAATCGTATTATTTAGCGTACAAAATAAAAGCAGGATACACTTTTTATTTACTCAACAAATAATATACAGAAATATTAATATAAATTGTTATTAGTGCGTACAAACAATTAGTGTGTCATACAAATCAATAATTACAGTTATTCAACGAAGTTAAATACTTCTCTCTATGCTTTTATTAACAGTAAATAATTTATATTTCCAGTAAAACTACTTTAGTCGGAGTCCGTATTAAAGCAAGATTGCTCAATAACCTGATACATCTCTCCTAAACCAATATCACTCCATGTAAGTGATAGTGAAGAATCAATAACGAGGTAAGGAATGCATTGGGAGAGAAATATTCTTGCTAAAGTATCGGTCTTCTAATCTAGTAACACTCCTGCGGGTGCAACACATAACTTCAATGGCCGTAGTCGTATCTATATCTTTAACAAGGATAGTAATTAATGTAATTTCGTAACTTCGACGTAATTTGCACCTACGACACTGGGCCCACACTTCCTGCCTGCATGTAAGAAACCTCTACGCTTCAAGTCAAATGATATACAATATTACCTATTGAGGCTAGACAACATTTTCATGTCCATTCTAATAGAATTTACATTAAGAGTCATTTAAAAATTGTTTACATTTTTTCGAATGAGAACTGTTAATTTTCACTTTTAAGCACATGCAAGACTATTTTCACATTCGTTGTTTTTTTTTATTATGTTTTGGTCTGTGTAAATTCAAATTGTTTTCATATGTCCTCTTAAACAAATTCCCACATCTTTAACCAAAATGTGGAAACTGAAAACGTGATGCACCTGAGAACTTACGTCATCAAAAATTTGGAAATAATATGACATGAAAGCAGCAAAAAAAAAAAATGAAAAGACTTTGATGTAACTTCATGATGATGATAATGAATAGATCAATAATTGAAGTGGGTTTTCACTCACCGGTTAACGTGCACGTGTTTGATTTAGAAATACAAAGAGAAGAATACATTTGTCAGCCTGTATTATTCCCGGGTTCTTATAATTTTGAATAAAGATAAAGTATATTGTTTTATACATATAGAAAAGCAAACCAAAAACGTCCTTTATATTCCAGTCCCAGTTATATGAAATTCGATATGCAATAGATATAAACACAGCTTTAGGGATTTTACAATCTTATTACAGGCTACGTAAGCTAAGATTCCGTTACGACAACTATCTGTCAAACACTTTATGCAAAAAGCGTGTTCATAGAAGTAAATTCTTTAGAATGATCGAATTAAATTCATAAAAGCTTACTTATTTCAAAGAAACCTGTCGACATAATACTGTCTACATTATGCATTATAATGAAGACAGATACGGAGCCATTCTCACACATTCTATGCGCATGACGAGAAAAATATTTTAAAAATGTAAATTTTCTGACATAAATTAAATATATTTTAGATGAGCTGAATTAAATTAGGAAAATAACCGTATTTTTTCTATATTTTTCTTGTAGATATATACAGATAATATGACATACCTACTCAAAAAACCTATTACTAAAAGAGATTCTGATTTCTATTGGTCAAAACTATACTACGATATTTGTATCAACAGGAATTATTCCTATGTTTTACTTCGGTCAGAAGGATAAAAAAGAATTGCAAATTGCATTATTATAATAACTAAGCGGATGTATTCAGAACCTGAAAGTTTAATCGACATCTTTTGAGAGATAGTGTAAAATATATTATGTTTCCATCAGACGATCACTTTGTTCATATGTCCGTTTTTTAGCAGATAGTATAATACATGTTCGTTTTTTTTAAGTATTTTATTTTAAGGAACTACCTATTTAACGGAAGTTAACTATATATTATCTTCTAAATAAAACGATTCTCTAAAGCATTACTGCATCCTACATTAAAAAAACTTATTGTAACAATGGGGTTACCATTAACAGTCAAATATAAACCATATACTGAATATCGAATATATGCGATCAGATTCGTGAAAATAATATGAAAAAGAGAAAACAAGAAGGAGAGGAAGACATAAAAATAGAAGGAAGTGAGGAATAAGTATAATAAATTAAATAATCGGAAATATTACGAAACAGCGATGAATGCTAAAATAATTGCTTACGGCGATAATACAAGGACAAACCACATTCGGATAAAATCGGAAGTAAAATAAAAGATAAAAAGAATATTACACGCATTAGTTGAGGCACTGAAACTATTATAGAATTATCGGCACTAGTAACAGTTTTCACTAAACATCTCTTATTTGCACATCTATGCCATCAAATATTTAATGGTACTCTCATTCAAGCATATGCTCGCTGAGAGAGAGAGAGAGAGAGAAAGAGAGAGAGAGTATAACATGTCTGTACAGAGTGTAGTGTCTGATAATTGCACAAATGTCAGTGCAGAAAACTGATAATTACCGCTGGTAAGTATATAGGAATCAAGGCTTGAAAGTTAGTTCTCGTCCGCATGCAATGTGGGCGACTGTTAAGGAGAGTAAAAACCCCAATAAATGCTATTTTGGACATAAAAACATTCAAAAAGAGCATTTTACGACCGGAAGCTGTTATGTTACATATCGCTAGTTTTACAGCTATATTTTAAACAGAAAAAAGTTTCCATTTAAATGATCTCATCATTATTAGGTATACTTATAAACGTTAATAATATTTTAAATTATTTTAATTCGTACAAAAAATGTTTCATGCTTTCGTAATCATCATTTTAAGATCTAGTAATTATTGCTGATAAGGAGATTCGAACTTAGTTACAAAGTCACCTGTGATTCATGCATAGGCATGTAATTTGAAGATTAATTTTGGTGGGAGTAAGATATATTTCCTATATAGGGTTTTTTTTCAAAAAGTACGATAGGTTACATTACCATTTAATTCTCGTGTAAATTGCGAATGTAAAACAGACGTCTTAGTATAAATCAACAAGTGAATGAGAGGTCCGTATATGTTTGTGCATCGGCTGCACGCTAAATTTCTTTCACTTGTTTGTTTCATGATTAAATAAACAATTCGTTGCATGAGAAAGGCTGGTGGTAAAGTGTTAAACACCTATACACGAACAAATACGGGCATAATGTGGTAAGTTGGCATAGACACCATTCTTCATCTGGAAGTCGGAATATTATATATATATAATATACGTAACCGATGCCTTTAATGATGTATTGCTAAATGAAGTCAATAAACTGCGTAAGTGTTTTAAACATTGTTGCACAATTGCCTGATTGCATAAATGCATGATTGCATAACTGCATTATTGGGCAAATGAGTATGTGCAGGGTATACCACAAAATTCAATTAAACATTGCTTCCCGCGAGATTTTAAAAACTTATCCGTTTCCTTTTACATAATTTTTAATAGATCGTCCACGTTTGTACTTTCTCTGTTGTTGTGTCAGCCGGGATTTACATAGGGAATGTTTTACCCTGTTTGATTTATTAATCTCTCACTTCTGCAGTTCATGGACTTAATCTAATTTTATTTTATCGTTTCATTAAATGCCTTCGTTTTGCTTTGTATACATCTATTTCATTATTAAATAGAAACTGCAGTACATGTAATGCTGTCTCCTCTTTTTTCTTTACGATTCCGATTACTTCGTCGGTTTTAATGCATATTATTGCTAATTTGATCCTGTTGTTGACTTCATTTCTGGTCTCCATCATATTGTTTTATTCATGCAGTGTCTTCCATATTTCACTCATTTTCTGATATATTACTTTATTTTTTATTCCATTTTCTGACGGCGCCCATTTATGTACTATATATATAGCTTCATTATTTTAACATCACACATATTTTAATAACAACTGGCCGTTTTCTGGGCACGTTCATTTACCCTTTCCACCTTTTTTTACCTTCATCCACTTTTGCATAATTCTTTCTGGCGGCACCCTTTTAAACTAATACTTTGTTCTTTCATATCGACTGCGTTCTACTGAAAAGTTGTTTTAATAGAAGGGTAATAGTACGCTTTATTGTTTAGAAAACATCACCATTTTATCAATTTCATTAATGGGGAAGACCATTGGTTTATTTAATGAAAGTATATTGGACTGAATGGCAATCATTTGTGAGAAAATAAAACTTAGACTATTTTTTTAGTATTAAAAAAACTGACAGATAAGAATAATTACAAGACACAGATAAATACATTTGACAGATAGCTGAATAAAACCACTGAATAACTTCCACGAAGTCACGAGTACGCAGATTTAAAAGTCATAGAGTGACTGAGTGTCTTCGTTATTAAAATCAACAAAATTTGCAATGAAACGCACTAAAAAACGAGCAAAATGCGTTTGTATCTAGACGGGAAATGAAAAGAAAATTACATTTTTAAAAGTGATTGATTGCCAATATGTGTGCACACTAACCGTTATTTGTTAAAAGTGCTTAAAAACGAACATATATTTTATACAGTCAAAAATATATTTAACTAGCGAAATGATTGATAGACGATTTGTGTGCACACATAATAGCGTTTTCTATAGGACACATTTAATCACACACACACACACACTAAACATATATATATATATATATATATATATATATATATATATATAATTCTTTTAAATGTGAAAAAAACAAAGGTTTTTTATTGTTAATTCAGTGTGCTCATTAAACAAGCTAAAGGAATGCACATAAAAATCAGTTTTAAAAGGAACATATATACACTGCATATTCAAAATCTGATAACGCCTCTCCGTTTAACAGCAAACATACTATAGCGCACCCAATGACGGGGGTACGTCTAATTGAATTTACTGATTACATTTCATCCTATTAAATACTTATTCTTTCAAATAAAGATGTTTAGCCTGTTGGATAATGTGATCGATCATTTAATATTTTCATTAAATTCTGTGTAAGAACGTGTGAAAAATCATTTTATTGCTTGTAAAAAAATCTTTCCTGTTCGTATGTACATTACAGTACATATAAAACCGAACATCGTTTCCGAAATAGGAAGTAATTCCTGGAAAGATTGTCCAACAATTATCAAACATATAGGACACAACCTAAAAAGTGGATATAATACTAGACGATATAGTTGTGACACTACCAACCAAATGATAAGATGATAAATGTATAGAAACTAAACTCCACTAAATAAAAAACTTATTCGTGCCTGAAAATCGATCTAAAATTATCCGTTATTCAAAGAAAAATAAACGCAGCCTACTAGAAGCATTGCACGTATACTACACGGCACAAATAAGGCTTTCAATAATGATATCAAGACAATAGTTCTGATAGTCTATCCCTTGATATAAAGTAAATATTGCCATATGGCACGTTAGTCTCACATAGTGAAGTAAACGTAATTTATTATCAACACATACTAGAACATTGTTTAGGTTTGTAATAAAGGAGACATAAAATTCCAACTTCAGGAAACACATATAACATCTCTATTTGTATCAGATTATGTATATGACAACCTTGGCTAATTTAATTGATGGTATGCATAATGTAATGTATTCTATTGAACAAGTAATTCTTAATGTAAGTTAACCAACAATTATACGAGCTAGTCGTAGTAAATATGCTTTTATGAAACAGCAGCCTATCCTTTTCATTGTTTTGACTCTTGAGTATATATCCGTTTATATCTTCTATGTTCTTTCATAGACTGATGTCAATCTCAGTTGATTTACTTTGTCTTACTAGAGAGTCAGAAAAATTAAAAAAAAATGTTGTCACAGCACTACAAATCACACACTACGCCGGAAATGTAGGAGATAATATTCGGGAGAATTGCATCATGACAACACATTATATACCGTATATTTCAGTGTATAAGGTGACGGTCAGATAAGATGAGGTACAAAATTGGGGAAAATTAAAATTAATTTATAATATATGGGTTGTATAAGACGGCTGTTTAATTACAACACCCAGTATCTTATGAAATATCAGTTTTTAAAGATGATTTTTTTTAACTTTGCGGGTCGTCTTATACGCCGAAATATACGGTATCTATCGTTACTCCTTTATGTATAGAGGGTGTAAAACATAAAAAAAGATTATAGCATCACAAACAAAAATATAATTTACTACCTCTTCCTGGAAGTAAATAGAATCTAGCAGGTTGACTTAATAATGGGATAAGATATATATACAAAGTTTACGCGACTAAATTTTATCTACTATATTCTGTATTTATATTTTTTACTTAAATTATGATTGTTTTGCATCTGGCTATTTTATCACCTATTTTTTAAACATTTTTATTTTATTTTGCAATCAATTGGAATATTATAAAATATGAAAGGCACCCAAAAGCAATCAGAGAGACATGTGAAGGAAAACTACATGAAATTACAAAAAAATCAAAGGAACCATTCAAACTTAAATACTTGCCTTTATTATCATCAACAAATACTTGTTTTAATATATACTTGTTTATTATTTTTTTTAATTTGTATCTGCTCCATCCGCGGACAGTTTAGATGAAATTATACTACAATAATTATGTTTTAATTTTGTTCCAAACTTTTTAACTATTTATTGCTGAAATATTTCCCGGGCAGTTCCAAATTTTACTTATCCCACATAAAATGTCGCTAACCTCATACAATATTAGTAGAAATGTATAATACATATTCAAAGACAGAAACGCGCAAATTAAATACATAACACCCGTACACACACGTGATATTTTCAAGTAGTTGACAATATTTGTGATTCGGTAAATATCGGTGGACTTATATACAAATAATTCTATATACAACTTATAACCAACTGGCGTAATTTTATATTTTAGAATTCAAATACACAGCAGCACATTTGGTAAGCAACAGCCCGTTTTTATTCCTCGTTGTTTCTTGGTTATGGTGGACAGAGAAAGAGAGAGAGAGAGTGAGAGGGCGACAGAGAGAGGGATATAGTTTTGTGCGCTTAGTTGACAAATCAAATCTCCATCTTCCAATTCTTTTTCGTGTCACCTTTTCTGTTAACTTTTAAAAACACCCACATAACCAGAGTCCGTTTAATTGCTACATTTCTTCTCAAACAATAACAATTTTTGTTTACATTCGTGAAAAGTATTGAAACAATTCTGGTTTAGCTTTTATGTTCCTACATTCAATCCGCAGACGCGTAGCACATTTTTATCCATATAAATGCGTATATGTATATATATACCTATACACACATATATATATATATATATATATATATATATATATATATATATACTAGCATGTCAACCCGGCTTAGACCGGGCCCTTTGTGTAACATTATCTTATGAATCCGACATTTCTTTTATTCCCAAAAATACAGCAATCGCCACTTACCTTCAAACTCTACTGTATTTTATGCACGATATTAAGAAGAAAAAATGAAATAATTTCGATAATTTGACGAATATTCTCTATGTAGAGATTCTTTTCGCGTACGTGAGTTATGCGTCAAAAGTGTTGATGAGAAATCGGCTGCCGACGCTAAGAAGACTACCTTCTCTGAGATACATAGTTTTGTACTGTCACTCAGACTTGTTATCTGTTTGTACATGCGTACACAACTATATACGAAAAATAAAACAAAATTAGCTTTGATGCATACTAATTGTAATAAAACATCTAATAAGTTGCAGGGTTTCTGTAAGTACAATTTGCAATGCAATATTTTTTATAATTATCTTAGTGCATGTGTCTATATAGGATGTTTATGGCATTATAGAGGAACACATTAATATTTTGACTGGAAAATCGCAATGCTTTTAATTGTTCCGTATTTCTCACATAACATGAATAGTGTTTCTGAAAAGATGAGGAAGACTTGCTGTTTTCTTGATAGAAATCTATCTATATGAAAATTTTCATTGACTAGTTCTGGGGCATAAAGAAGTATTTTTTTATCATTTTGTATCAAGTGGCTTCATGTCTTATATCGAGCGATTTCGATAATTTCTGAATTACCCGCTGGCCTAAGTATCTATAACAGCCAACATCTACTTAAGCATCGTTATGCCTAACCATTTATTGATAAATCGTTATGCCTAACCATTTATTGATAAATCGTTATGCCTTACCATTTATTGATAAATCGTTATGCTTTACCATTTGTTGATAAATCGTTATGTTTTACCATTTATTGATAAATCGTTATGCCTTACCATTTATTGATAAATCGTTATGCTTTACCATTTGTTGATAAATCGTTATGCTTTACCATTTATTGATAAATCGTTATGCCTTACCATTTATTGATAAACCGTTATGCCCAACCATTTATTGATAAATCGTTATGCCTAACCATTTATTGATAAATCGTTATGCCTAACCATTTATTGATAAATCGTTATGCCTTACCATTTATTGATAAATCGTTATGCTTTACCATTTGTTGATAAATCGTTATGTTTTACCATTTATTGATAAATCGTTATGCCTTACCATTTATTGATAAATCGTTATGCTTTACCATTTGTTGATAAATCGTTATGCTTTACCATTTATTGATAAATCGTTATGCCTTACCATTTATTGATAAACCGTTATGCCCAACCATTTATTGATAAATCGTTATGCCTAACCATTTATTGATAAATCGTTATGCCTAACCATTTATTGATAAATCGTTATGCCTAACCATTTATTGATAAATCGTTATGACTAACCATTTATTGATAAACGGAGTGTTGCATAAAGTCGATTGTAGGAAATTATTCCAGCTGGTATCTCACAAATTTGGAGTATCATTGAAAATCGCCCAAGGTGGGCCTATCTCTCAATGCCAAGGAGTTTGTTCTTGACTAGTCTCATACCTCTACTGATGCTCTTTATAAGCATTAAATACCTTGGTCATCAACTTGATGCAGTGAAAGCTCTATACGGTGAGATACAGTGTGCATTCATTCTGACCATCTCAATTATATGTTCGTTTCTGTCCTAAGATTTTTCCCCCAGGGATTATCACTGTTTTCAAAAATAAGATAGGGAATTCTTTATGTTAGAATTTATGCTCTTTTTGTTTAAATACTCCAGCATTCGATTCCAATTTCGTGCTGTGCATGCTATAAGACACCTGAATAAAATAAAAATGAAAATAGTTTTGATACGACCTAATATTATTAAACCGTCTAATGAACTTGATTGCTTTCCAAGCACTGAAATAAAAGATAAATTTTCTGTCCGATATTTCTTCCAATCAACCACTTGTTGCGATTGGCTCGAACTTTTATTTCTCTCTTCAGATACACAGCCGCAAGGAATTGTCATTATTTGATTTAGAACCGGCTCTCAAGGAAAAGTAAAAAAGAAAAACACAGGAAATCGAAAGGGAGTTGAGCGATAGTGGATGAAGGGTGTGAAGAAGCAGCAAAGACCAGAATAATTACAACGTGAAAGTAAACGAGTAAACAAACGGAGTTGATTGAGACGTGGGTCGTTTCATCGATACAGATGAGCCAATTTTTATTGTATTATCTGCAACAGACAGCGGTTAGTTAGTTATATTGTTTAGTTAACTAACGTCGTATCAACCATTTTAAGAGCATTTAATACTGAACGAAGTCTTCTTAATTTAAACGTTTGTGTTGCAATACGGAATATATTAAGCAACAACGTACGGATATGTGTAGAACAGGTGTCCTTAATGATATGATCGTAGAAAGAATGGATAAGACTTCATGAAATAGTAGGTGTAAATCACTTAAGTGAATGAATTTGTTAATAGTGGACTGTCATAAAAGACAGGTAAGAATAATATACTTCGGAAACGAAGTACCAATGAATGGGTAATTTAGGTTAGTTCTTGAAATAGATTTCTGCAAGCGTTCATATAAGCGGAAGTAAATCTTAATACAATTATAATGATCTACGTATTCATAGTTTTCTTTTATTTCATCTATAGATTACTTTTAGATTTTTTTTTGTTTTACAATCTTTATCTTTGAAAGAAAATAGCGTATACACATAGTATTATGCATATCATTATATTATAATATTCTTCTAAAAAAAGAGTCGGGCGCTAGAAATTTCTATTCAGTTACGATGAGCATGTAGAAAATATTTGCAATTTCTTACGAACATAATGGAGATACTCATCATAGTTATAGCCATCTATATATATATATATATATATATATATATATATATATATATATATATATATATATATATATATATAAATGTGTGTATATTTGTATGTATGTGTGTGTGTTTGTATATCTCGCAAAAAATTTCGACACGGGTCATGGATTTTCACGCTATCGGTATCATTTTGAAATTCCAACCTTTGCCCGACAAATATCGTAAAATTGGCTAAATACAATTATTTCTTCACCCGCAAATAATCAGTTTTCTACAGGGAGTGGTCAGCAAAAATCGTCCTCTCATGATAAGTTCGCTTCTACGCATGCGTCATACGACGTCGGAACATTATTTACTTCAAATATTTTAAACACCGATACAATTTCGTCGACGTTGTCTTAGCTCAGTTACTTAGAGCGTGGCCTCATTATCTAAAGGTTTCGGGTTCGAATTGTTGTGTCAGATCTCTTTTTTTTAATTTGAATATTTAAACTGGGTTATTTACGCAATTTTTTACGCGTTTTTTTTGGGGGGTATGGGGTATTTTTCAGATTTTTTTAACGAAGTTTTAACCTTCGTTTTCTTGTTTCGCGTTTTCTTTTTTTTCCCCATTTTTACATTAAACATCGTTCGTGTGCCTTACGTTAGTTTATTTGTGTTTTTTTTCTCGATATATTTACGTCGCTTATACTTATGTTTGATTAACACCCTACCCCCTCCTGAGCACACACACCTCGCAACACCCGGGCAACGCCGGGTAACCTCCGCTAGTCTATATATATATATATATATATATATATATATATATATATATATATATATATATATATATATATATATATATAAAAGCGAAAAGGTGTGTATGTATGTATGTTAGCTTTTTGTGTATGTCCAAGAAAGAATTTTTTTCCGGCGGCTTCTCGAGGCCGTCGCCCATTTTTAAAACGTTTTATATCACATCGAAATCATAATATCTACTTGTTATAGACTGGGGTGTCGTGTGTATTTAATTTGCCCGACTTTCAAAAGCTAAATATTCAACATTTTTCGATCGGCGCGTGTAGATTCGCCTTTTTCGTATAATAAAAGCAACAGTAATACGAAGGTTGTTATATCGTTCCCAGCGCGATTCGCCAGGAACGTCTAAAAGCAACCAGCTTTGATCAGTGGGGGTTTTCCTTATATCAGACAATTGCTATTCAATTTGAGCAATCCCATTTAAATGGGGAGTTGGTTTCCGCCTTTCCATTGTATTGGGGAAACCCAAACTACCGCAGTAAATGAAAACCTTCCCGCAGTAAAACAAACGCCAAAAAACTGCACCGTCATCGTAACGCTCGCGATGATCCCATTAGGCGGCGACATGTCAATCAAACCTCTTTGACTTGACTCACTTTAATCGCTCTAACGTTAGCATTTTCGCCGTAGCGCAGGTGTTCAGGCTCAGTCTATAGCTCTCATGCCTCCGGGTTCAAGCCCGTATACCATCAACCATCATCTTTTTTTTTAAATTGCTATCCTTCAGTTTCATTTTTGTTCTGATTTACCCCTCCCCACACCAAACCCACCCACCTACAAATACTTGTATAACGCCGGGTACCCCCCGCTAGTATTAAATAAATACTGCTTCTGATTTCATACAACCATAACAACAATGATCTTCTCGTCGTTTTCGTAAAACTTTAAAGTATTTTCTAATATTTCATAGTTAACATAATCGCCTTTCTTTTAATCGACTCTTTATGACTCATTCAAGGATTTCCTTTTATCACAAATCCCGTTTGGAATCCTGATAGGTGGATAGTGAAGCACTGCAACAACTTTCTGGCAACTTCTCCAACTGGGCTTGCGGTGAGTATATTGGTTTCTGTCAGGTTTTAGCCTAAATGAGGGGGGTAGCCCCTAGTAAATTAGGAAACCTTATCACCTGCCTAGGTCTGCCCTCGGAGAGACAATTCTAGGTTCGAATTGTATAAAAACAGCCGATATTGTAATAACTCAGACTAGATGCGAAATATCATTGCACCATAGACAAAAGGTTAATATCAATATTATAGGGTTTTTATAATTATGGGATATAACGTTTTGCAAGAAAGCTTCTTTTTTTTTAATTTGCTCATCGTATTCGTAATTTATTATAATTAATCTGTTAATTCCTAAGTAATATTTTTTGTATCGTATGTACATTATAAGTTGGTATTACGGGAAATTTTGTAAAGTGTGTGTGGACTATTCTATAAATTTTATATTTAAAGAGTGACGCCAATGTTAATATAAGTTTGCAGAACCTTATTTTGTAGATAAATAACGTATAGCCATTATACTTATGAATCCAATGGTTGAGTTGTAGAGACATATTATTTACGAACATTCTGATGGATCTGAAAGAAACTTTAATTGGAATAGTTGACTAAAATTATGATAATATTGCCTATGCATTTTTATTACATAGGTAAAACAATTCTGTATTTCGTTAATTGTCAACTGTTTTTTATCCTCCTTAAATTTTCCGATAAATGCGAATACAAAAAAAAAGTCTAAATGGTGTATAGATTAGACGAACTGATGAGTAAGCGCATAAAATGCTGTTTGTGGTGATCCACAAGCGATTGGAAAGTTATTTTATCACATCATACTATTCATGTGGGTTGATTCATCAAAAAGTACTATTTAACCTACTGATTTCATAATAGAAAATGAATTTGTAAATCAGATAGGGGAAATAATATAGCAAGGTGTAATAAAAATTAAATTACATTTTTAAGTTAAAAAGCGCGAAAAAGTTATAAAATAATGAGTGGAAATTTCAGTAATAATTTATCACATTAATATATAGCTCCTACTTAATACATATATTTAAGTTATAATTGATCTGGTGGTTTTGTTTACCAAAGTATATGACCACACTAGGAAAATGTACGAAATCCATAGAAACACATTTGAACAGAGTTACGCATATAGATGTGTGTATCTATCGCTGTTGTAAACTAAACGACGCATGCGCATTTCGATGGACAACCAATTGTGTATTGACGACTAAACATATCATCTTATAGCACAACCAATACTAACATGTGTATGTTTCCATTTATCGAGAAATTAACATTGATAAAATAAAATAGAATTTTATAAAGAGAACTATAATTAAAATATGCCATAGGCAGACGACGTGAAATAAATTAGATCATAATTGAACGAGAAACATACTATGATTATCTGCACATTGCAAAAAGAACTGTGAGAAAAACATAAATAAAGACCAAAACAGTTGTCTTATACATCTAAGGAAATGCATGGGCGGGGGTAGGTTTTAGACGTTGACTCGAAGAGTTCAATGTCTCTGGTAAACCTATAGAGAAACTTATAGGTTATATTCAACAGGAAACTAAACGATAGTTGCAGAAATTCATTGGCATGGTACATAAAAGAAGTGGAACAATCTACTAAACATAATCTGTTTGTTAAATAGGCGATCCCTAGCAAAACCTCTAGTTAGTTACAAAAAAAATCATTTTCATTATAATAATACTAATTGAATATTTGAAGTATATATTTTCATTAATCATACTTGAAATTGAATATATCAGTTAAATACTTATTTTATTTATTTTCCTGTGTTTTTTTCTAAATAAAATAACGTCTCTGAGACCTAGAATGCTCGACAATGGGAGGTATTTTAAAAATTACTACAAAACTGTCGCATGATCCTTGGATAAAATTGGCAAGCGGACTTTTCCCCTTTTACAAATTAAAAACAAACAAAATATAATAAAATGTAAAAAAACGTAGTATTCTAAATTAACAACAGAACAAAAGTAATCATTTTAGAAATATGACATGTCATACGCTTATATATTATCTTACATTGCTCGCATTACATTTCGTATATACCCCTACATATTAACACATGGTCGTCTTTATATCAGGTGTAAAAAATAATCTGCCATAAAACGTCCCCAAAATTCATACTAATTTTACATACACACATAATACGTATTATTAATTGAATATTCCATTCGGCGCTATTAACAAAGTGTTTTACACCAATTAGAGAAAATCATTTTATTGGTATATATCTTAGAAACGGAACTAACATCCTATATCTACAACAGTATTTATTACTACAAAATAAAAAATGACCTATGCGGCATTTAAAAAAATAAAAACCATACACCTGATTTTTGTATAGAACTGACAATAACATGTAGCGCAATTGTTAATACAACGGTAGAATTTTTAAAATTTACTAAAAAATCTTTATTGTTTACAAATAATAATAATTTATTTCATTATTAAATATACATTACTCAAAGTTAATAATCGCTTGATAGTATCGAGTAATTGAAATAGCATTGTTAGATTTTCTCATACACAAATATTATACAGTAATACAATATAAAAGTTATTGTATAAAAATCAATAATTCACTTTCTTTCAAACAACCCTGAATGCGGCATTGGAAAATGTCATTATGTTAAAATATTAAAACCAGTGTTGTATGAATAATATGTTTTTATTTTCTTATTGGAAATTAACCGTTATTTGTGACATGATAATTTAAAATATGAATAAGGTGAGCGGAATGTGTCATTTAAAATCTAAGAGAAGAGAAAGGTGATTCGTCAGAATAAAATAACCATATGCCAGATTTAATGCCATGTATTAATTTTATATGTTAGATGAATATCTTAATAACTTGCTACATGAAGGTCTTTCATAGATTTATATACACAGGTTTTCTGTCTTTACACATTTGCAAACTTAGATGTCAGATTATATGTGCATTTCTTATCCTAACCGTTGAATTGCTGATTCGTCAGAATCTGGAAAGTATATGTTAGTTTTAGATTTCCACAACTGATTCCCTACAATTGGCTAGATATGGTCTAGATTTTTTCTCATGGAATTTATTTGGTAAATATTCTAGAATCTTGACTATTTTTGTCAATTATTTACGTACTTTAAACATAAATTTTCCACAGATAATTACATGATATGCAATTTTCACTCCTACCGTTTTTAAACAAACAGCATCCTAACTTCTGCTGTATGCATAAATTCTATATCCTTTCCAGTCTAATATCTTTAAGCTAATTTTTTTTCGAGATTTCAACATCAGTCTTATTTACCCTTTCTCGTGAGAAGCATTTTATTTTGGAACACCATAGCTTGAAGAGATATTTTTTACAACTTTTTTTATTCATCTGATTAGTAAGCATTGTTTATGTAACTTATAATTTTCATCTCCAACTTATATTAATCATTCGAATTAAACGTGTTTAAAATATACACGCTTGAGAGTTTAGTTTGCTAAATAGATTATTTGTAGTTTTATAATTATGTTTATTATTAACAATTTAATTTAGGATTAACATTTCGGTTACTAATCTTGATGTGTGAATTAATGATTTAATTCTAAGTAAAGAATAGATGTATCCATCCATGTGAGGCGTGTCCATATGAGGATATTCCATCCTTTAATAAATCTAGTGTACATTTAAGATAGATATCCTTCCATTGCGACTAAAAAATTCAAATGCCTTCACTATAATAAACTTTCTCTTATAGTTTCTCTCAAAAACCACGGTTTCTATAAGTCTTCTCGCCCAATTAATCTCTTTGTGAAGATTGAAAAAGGCTGAATGATCAGCTACTACCCATTATTGATTACAATATATATTCTCTCCGCAACAGAAAAAACGGTCATAAAACAATTCATTTAACTTAATTATATTAATAGCGAAGTATTGATATTTTCCCACGCCGTATGTCATACAAAACACATAGTCACAGCCACTGCAAGATTTTATATTAATATATGTAAAACGAGCAATTTTACGCCACTTATATCAGGTTATAATATCACTTTAAGTTAGATTAGGTACACTTAGGTAAATATATTTTAACTTAATCATTCCAAACATACAAAAAAAAATGTATATTCTGCTTTCGCAATCATCAACAAGTTATCAAATATCCAGTAAAAATCATATTTAAATGTTATCACTTTCGGCATTGGTAATTATTATCAACCTATATCTATACTCCTAATAAATCTGTAATCTAAAACAATATATATATACATCACACTGATATAAGAATTGACCTGATATTCTTCACTTGGAAATTGTTTGTGGTTATGATTACAAACTGGAGGAGAAGATACCTCTAATAGTTTCAAAATTATACAGACTTTAAGACCCTGCTCAAATTAACGAACGGCTTCATTTGTTTCTTTTGACCTTTATCCTAGGATAATGGCT
Organism: Euprymna scolopes; assembly: GCF_053919585.1. NCBI lineage: Eukaryota > Metazoa > Mollusca > Cephalopoda > Sepiida > Sepiolidae > Euprymna > Euprymna scolopes. The sequence continues at coordinate 95,006,375 of NC_136483.1, forward strand.
GGGAAGGCGGCTTGTATACATATGATTTCAGACGTTACGACCCAGAGACATACACTATTATTAAATTCAAAATTACCTTCCATGATTGAAAAAACATACCATAAACCTTACCATAACACACTGTGTCTTTTTTATGTGCATAACGTTTAAAACATGCTAAATCGGTCATAAACCTTTAAATTCTTTCAGATTCTAACAGATTCTCCAAATGTACATCTACTATAATAATGCTCGGATAAACTCTCACATCTACAAGAATTTTTTTTTCTTTAAGTCAGGGCGTACAGAAAATTCTTGTTTAAAATGATTAGCCATATTTACATACAGAACTGTATGTGCATATATATATATATATATATATATATATATATATATATATATATATATATATATAAGCGAGATAAGACATAGATTAACGATTAGGTGAACTATCATGATAGATATTACTTTGACGTGATACATTCAGGGTGATTCTGGCTAAAATGTAAAGCTCAATATTTAAACATAGAGCAATATATATTTTGATTTTCAGAATTTAGCTTTAACCAATAACGTATATATATATATATATATATATATATATATATATATATATATATATACATATATAAATATACCAAAAAACTTTAACCAATAACTTATATATATATATATATATATATATATATATATATATATATATATATATATATAACAAAAAAGGGTTGCAAGTTTTCAGAAAACACCCCTACGAGCTCTTCCTTTAAACTATATGGAGAACTTTTCCACGATAAGTGAGAAGACTGGCATGATGCAAAAAATGTTTGGCAACTTTTACTAGTATTGGAAATTGCTGAACAAAGTTGATCTTTTTCAAATAAACGTGGATTTAGAGTTCGCGTCAAAACGTCATTGTTCTACAGTACTTGGAAAAAATTGTAATTCCCCTGAAGAATATTTTGCCTTCTTGTCTGTCGTAAAGAATCAGTGTAACGACTTAGAAGAAGGGAATTATAGACAGATGAATGTTAATTGTCTTATTTTCGACCAGGGAACTAGAAATACTCGAACGCGAACCAAATCTTACTTAACAGAAACTTGCGGATTATTATTAAATTTTTATAAAGGTCTGAAGCGATTCTGAAACCATACAGGGAACGCTAACACATGTACGAATATTCAAATATAAATCTGAAATTACTTAGTGATAAAAACAGAAAAATATCATGCCACACACTCACACCGGCTCATTTAATAGATATACATTTTTTCTTCTTAGAAACTTTTCATCATTGCGGCGAGTGTGTTCTTCAGTAGATGTATTGTAGAACCAAAAACAAACTAAAAGTATTTAACAGTAAATATTACAAAAAGTCAGACGAAAATTTACGCAAGTAGGAGATAGGCCAGATATTCAAGAAAACAGAGAATTATAGTTTGAGACTGAGTGTGATTTTTCTTTTATAAACTTGTATACGAGAACCAGACTTAGGGATTTAGCAGAGAATACAAAAGTCAGCTTTCGTTGTGGCTTGCAAGTATAATTTATTTTGTAGGCGGATTATTTTTAATCGTAAATAGGATTATAATCGCGTATTTATTTAAATCGAACTAGATGAACCGTGTTTAATAATTTCTGTCGAAAAGTCGAAAATTGACATTTGTTTCTGAGGCTAAATAAAAACTACACTATCTCAAATAGTTTAGCAATATTTGACAGATGCATTAAAATAAAAATTGTAATCGACATTAAGTATGGGCACGACCCGTTCTCAATATGACAGAAACGTTTCATTTGTGACATTGGATAAAAATAATGAATAACTTGACAGAATGGCAAACAGGGTAATCTTAATGAGAATTGACTTCAGCGGATGGGCCTCACCGAATACAGAATTTAATATACAATTAAGAGAATACTGTTCTCCTCTCCTATACCTCGAAAAAAGCATTTACAAAACCGAACGACAGGAAATATAATCAAACGTATTTACGCGTTTCAGTAGTAGAACGTTAAGACTCTTTCGTATAAACGAGCAGAAGAATCTGCATGAATTTAAAATGCTTGTTTTTGAGATAAAATTCGCGTTCGTTATTTACCGATAAATCATCGGATGTTTTGACTTTGGAACGACTACTTGGACGACATGAAAATTACTGTGAACACCCGAAAATCTACCACGAATCAAATTAGTTAGTGAGGGAGAACCTTCCTGGATTCTATAATAAGTGCGATTCGCACCGACTGCGAAATAAAAACAATGATATCGAATACCAGCAGAGAGGTCCCGGTGACATGACTAGAAATGAAAAGAGAAGCGCAAGAGGAATAATTTCATTTGCGAGAATTCAGGTATTTAGGCGAGTTTTTTTTTTATATATAGTGAAGATAAAGTAAATCAGTAAAAGTCTTATGAAAGGATTTTTGTATTTAAACAAGAACCACCCAGGGGAAAATACGAATAAAAAGCTTATTGAGGAACTGCATTATCTGGCAAATAACTATTACAAAGTTGGTGCTCAAGCAGAAAATTACTGCCTATTAAAGTTAAACGCTGGCCAAATTCTTAATAAGCGTTGTCATGAATCAAAAACAATTTTCAGGCCCCCTCGACGACATATATACTATAACCGTATTGATAGCTTCAACTAAAGCTCTGAGATATTACAGCGTAAAAGACATATAAAAGGGACAACAATCATTTTTCACGATGTATTCACCTGTTTCTATTTTGTAGACTTCATTGTGAGTGATAACGGAACTCAGTCTACATGCACAAAGTTGAAAGCGCGTTGAAGTCTTGTTAAATTAAGTATATAACTACAGCTCAATATCACATTTAATCAAACTGGCAAACCAGATTATTCGTAGACATTCGAAAAGAAACAGGGTAGCTAATAGACGAAGTCTTAAAACTACTTTTTTAAGTATATAGAATTAATCCGAATCCGAATATACGACAACAATCTCTCCCGCTGACTCCATGTTTGCACGAAAAGTGAGATATATTTTGGGGAATTCCTTCCGAAACAAGGAGAATTCAAATTTGTTTAAAACAACACTGCATTTTGCGCATTATGTACAGTCAACAAAAGGATTAGCGATACAACATATATCATAGAATGTCCAAAATATATCACAAAAGAACCAATTAAAGAACATTCAATCAGATGACACTAGCGACACATTAGGAGAAGAGTCGATTGACGCCCTATTTGACGAGTTCGATCTGGAGAAACCCCAACCAGCGAGAGAAAAGCGATATAGAAAATTCATTTGATAAGGGTTGGCATAAAGGTTCAATTCATAGGATTTATATCTATGGAATATCTGGATATGTTTTCTTAATTATCGAATCTTTTCTCTCAGACTGATTTATGCAAATTGTCGTCTATGGGCAAAAGTTTGGAGTTCAAAGTTTCAATGTTGGTTTGCAACAAAGATCCACCCTATGCTTATCCCTCTTCCTTATCTTCATCAATAATATCCCAAATTATATTTTGAATTTATTCGTTGATATATACAAAGATGATACTACAATCTATGGAAACATGTCAAAGGCCAAAAACGAATGAGATATATCTGAACATGTGGATCAGTGGGATAAAAGTGGCTGGTTTATTTTAATGCACAAAAACAAAACTTTATCTTTTAATTAAAAATCACCCGAATAACATTTTGGTATATATGATTTAAGTGGCTTTCGTCTAAAAAAGGCTCCTACTTAAACACACTTCAGGGTCTGGCCTTGATATTTTATTGAAATGAAAGACTTACGTCCAATTTTTGTAAAGGCTCCCAGAAAAACAGTTTGCTCCAATCTATCGCTCCAGAAAGCATTTAACTCCTGACGCAATCCCTTTTCACCTTAGCCAGATACCTCTTAAAACATAGCGATGTTACTGTATCTCGACGGAAGTTGCTAATAGAACTGGTTCCTCCTTGACAGGGTGGAGAACAGACTTCGAAACCAAGCAGTACATGCGATATTTCGTCCTTGTGACTTATTTTCCTACAGAAAAGTCGTTAGAGCCATGACTCTGTTGTATCGTTATATTTCTGAGCTTTAATCTGTGATCCCGTTTTGCTTAACTCTAACAAAAAAGCTACACCGAGGATAACCAGCTCCTCTCACACTCTATCTATACCTGAATCTTAACGCAATTTTATGAACCACAATTATTTCCGTATGACTGCCCGCATGTGGAAATTCGCTCCACTGGTCTGCTTTTTAACTCACGACAATATGTCGTCTTCAAGACAAATTTAAACATGTTGTTGTTTAGCCGCCCCTTAAATAATCAATGTGTATACTATGTGCACCGATAATTATTTCCACGTATTTTTCTCAGTGATTAACGTACACTAATTAACACTAATCCTCGAGTGCCCCTCGATCCTTGATAAGCAGTGGCTAAAACGTAAAAAAGTGAAAATTCACCGACCTATGAATAATTAAATCGAGCAGAAATATATTTATAGCTGGTTTACAGCGAAAATATACTCAGGAAAAAATTGTATGGTGATCCAACCATACAGAAGATATGAACTCTTCCTAACAGTATAAATATCCAGAGGAGTATCACTTCAGACTATCTCGTGCGTCAAATACTACAAATATTGTTATCTATGCATTCTCCTTTGCTGTAAACAACAAATGCTATTTAAAAGAAATGGTAAAAATTGGGGTCAAAGTTTAAATAAGCTTGCCCTTTCAGTCAATATTTGGTCTAAACATTTGAAATTTTACATAAAGTGTATACAGCTATAAGCCAAGCTTTTAAATAGGTTTAAGGCAAAAAGAATTGCTGTTAAGAGGTCAAAATTTAAACGATTTACCTCTTGCGGTCTCAAGCAACATGTTCAGCAAATTTTTGGTCTAAACTTTTGAAAATTTACATAAAAGGTGTTTAGACATGCCATAAGCCTTTAAATCAGTTTTAAGGCGAACAGTTGGCAACTAAGAGGTCACATTGAAAGAGTTGATCTTTGTAGACTTTACCAAACTCCTCAACTAAATTTGGGTCTAAATACTTGAAATGTATGTTACCTGGGCATGAGTCAACATTTTAATTCATATATATATATATATATATATATATATATATATATATATATATTATCATATACGCATTAATAGTACGTAGGGCCCGGATATAACCGGACTGAACTGCTAGTACACACACACACACAGACACCCACACACACACACATATATATATATATATATATATATATATATATATATATATATATATATGGGCGTGTGTGTGTGCGTCATTGTGTGTGTCATTGTGTGTGCCGATGTGTTTATTTTTATTCATGGTTATTACAATGCCTATATAAATCCTTAAAATGCAACATCATCCAATTACTTATCTAGATTACCTCTAAGCTTATTTTGACAGTTGACAGGAATATCACCCTCTTTTACTGGATTAAGATTTTTACTTATTAATCCTACATCTTTTTTTTCTTGTTCCTATCTTGTTTATCGTGTTACACCTACCAGTTGCTATATTTTTTTTGGGGATTCACAGAACATAATTATCGCTCCTTATTTGTATGTCTCATCTTATTTTCTCCTTCTTCTTCTCCTTCTTCTCGCGCATTATATGTATTTAATTGCTTCCCCACAAGTGCAAGATGTGATACAAAGTCGTACACACCTGATCGAAAACCATCCCATATCTCTGATTTTTTCTTTTTATTTATTTGTAACTCTTAATTTTGTTAATATTGCCTTAATAGGCGAAAACGGTTAATTCATCATATTTTTATCTCTGTATGTTTTAGCTACACGGAAAATCTTCATCGCCGGAGTTAAATGCTACGTACTTATATCCGCATGGATTATTCATACCATCTAAATATTCCCATTCCTCGCGCTCTGTTTTGGAAAATTGCAAACAAGATCACGAACAAAAGCTTGTGCTCTATGCCAACTAGCTCAATGGTTCTGAGGGATTCCTAATATAGTGCTCAAAATATTTAACCAGAAATAGCTCCTATAGTTACAAAGCAGTTAAGAGTTGTCTTAAAAATAATTTCTACCTAACACCCTGCAAATATTATCAGGATGCTCTCTGTTTACGAATTCGTGTGATCCGTCATCTCCCTCTCAGTACAGGCCAAGAAGTTTCCTTGGCGGCATGAGTAAGTAACTGGAATGTGTGTGTAATATAGAAGTAGTAAGTCATCTCAGCAAAAACACAAAAAAAAACTTTTATTATATGCAATATGTTTATTTCTGCTAGATCTACAGTTTATTTTCTAACAGTTATATCTCATAGGATAAAGGAATACCTGAACACAGGCTTTCCTGTCAAGTGAAATGGCTCTTGATATACCAAATACCTTTGGTAGACTAGTGCAGAAGGATCTACTTCACAAAATCCCCAGCAAAGTTATAGCTACAAATGTTTATTCAATTATTAAATAATTTTTCTCTGATGGATTCATAAAATTAGTAGTAGATGTGCATTAATCCGAAGCTCACAATAATGATGCTTGAGAAGTGCATACTGTACCCAACTCTCTTCCTTTTTAAAATCACATTTGTATCATTAGTGGACATTTATGCTGGCGACACTACCATCTATGGTAGCACATAAAAGGCCGTAAATTACCAAGTTCTCTCTGATACTTTATCCTCTGATATTGAGTACGTGGTAGAATAGGGAAAAGTGTGGCTGGTTACGTTTAAGCATCTACAACCAAGCATCGAGCTTTATATCATCAACGCTCTGATCTCCATATGGCATCAATCGAAGGAGATCGCTTTCGTCTTGGAGAAGCTCTATGGTTGGACAAACTTCTATGCTTAATATTTACTCCTGATTTGAAATTAGACACGTACATGAACTCGGTTTCCAAGTTCGCTGGAGAAATTGTGGGATCCTTCTATCGATCCAGTAGATATATCACTGCTGATGTAATTGTCTACCTATATAAGAGCTACTTACGTCCAAGGATGGGGTAATGTTTCCACATCTGGAAAGGAGCTGCCAGAGAGCACTTATTCTGCCCTTCCAGGGGTCAAAATAGATATTTTAGCCTAGTAGGAAATGCCCTTTTCTATACGCTGCAACCCGTTCCAAACAGATGAAACGTTGCGAACCTGTCTCTACTTTATTGTAATTTTCATGGTAACTGCTTGTCTGATCTGGAATCTATGGTCCCACGTCGCCAAACTTTCACGAGAAATACTCGCCTAGCTTAAAACAGAATCAAAAATACCCTCCACTCCTTATCTGTGCCTAAACTTAAACGTAAATTCCATGAACAAAGCTTCTTTCTTAGATCTGCGCACCTATGGAATTCTCTTCCTTTTGCGTGAATTCCAGCCGATCACAATATGGTTGTCTTCAAGTCCAACGTAAACCAGTTCTTGATGAGCCGTCGCCTCTTAAGTAATCCAATTTATCAAATTTCTACAACTAACGAATATTACGATATTATCCCATTGACTACTGTACACTCTTTAACCCTTCCCCTCGAGTGACTTCTGGGCCTTGATAGGTGGTCTCCTATATAAAAGAAAAAGATCTGGCTCAATGACTTTGAAATTAATTTGATTTATTCGATCCATCTTAATTTAAACAGGACGTTTGGAGTCAGCTTATTACATTTATATACGGTCTTTTGTTTTGTTTTTTACAAATCCTTGCAAACTGGCATATAATCAGGCGTTCATTTTCAATACTGTTCGTTGAGTTGCTAATCGCCTTCTTCCAATGACTTTCATATAATCAACTCGGTATAATCTGTATTGTTTTATCAACATTATTTTACTGCTAAATAAGGTTCCAAGGACAGCATAAGAAATAAATATTTTCATATATAAAACTGACTTTGTGAGGAATAAAAACAGCTTATTATCTATTTATTTAAAGAATTAAAGTACGTAACAGTAACACAGTATATACCCAAAGTTGTCTCTTTTATTTCGAATATTTTTTAGGTTTCTTAAATCCTATTTTATCCTATAAGACAACCCTCTAAATATGCACTGCTTTTTTTAGTTTCATATTATTCATAATCGTACTTTTAACTGCTTATCATCTAATATGCATGTTCATATTTATCTACTAATCCATCGTTGTTAATTCGTTATTATCCACATGTGTCCTCTTTTTTCCTGTTATTTCTATCACACCATCGGCATCCGTTCTGCTGTGGTTCGCATACATTCTTTCTCATTGCTAAGCTAATCTCTGTAAGCCCTTGTTATATATAGATTTACTAGCATTTCAGCCGGATTTGCTCGGGCCCTATGTACTGTTCATAACTCTCTTTATCTCTCTCTCTCTCTTTATATATATATATATATATATATATATATATATATATATATATGTATATATATATTAATATTAAGTAAGATGATTGGTAATTTATAATTAAAATTAAAAATTAAAAATCGGTTTCATAAGGAACGACAAACGAAACCAATAAATACGTACGATTTTAGAAGGCGAAACATTAAAAGGTACATCTGCCTTATTTTAATAATTCTAGGTTAATTTTTGGTGTCTTTAGAAAAAAAAACACCCAATATTTTTGCTGATGAGGAGACTTTCTTTCAAAAAACTATATGATAAAATAATTGTCCAAGACAATCTATTACAATAAAACATCGTTTCCGAAACGATCGTACACTTTATTAATTTTGTTTGCTCTTCGTCATGAACCATATTTTAAATTTGTAATTTTTATTATAAATTATCAATTATCTTACTTAATATATATATATATATAAATACATATATATATACATATATATATACATATATATAAAAATTGACTCATGTCTAAGTAACCTACACCTAGAAATTGAAGTGTTAAACCCCAAAATTGGTGAGGAGTGTAGTAGAGTCTTCAAAGGTCAAATCATTCAGCTTTGACATCTTGGGCGCCAGATTTTCGCCCCAAATCTGATTAAAATGTTTGCAACCTATCCGAATACACTTTATGTAAAATTTTAAATGTTTAGAATCAAAATTGACTGAATAGTTTGCTAGAGACTGCAAATGTCAAACCTTTTGACCTCTGAGTCTTGGCAGCAAATATTTCGGTCAAAAACCGATTAAAAAGCTTGCCGCATGTCTGAATGCACTTTATTTCCAAATGTTTAGACCAAAATTTGGCTGAATAATTTTATAGAGGTCACAGAGGTCATTTTTTTAAGTTTGACCCTAATTCTGACCCCTTAACATTTATGGTTGTGGGCCAGAATCAAATGAACATTTTTGAAAAATGTCCAAGTAACCTATATCTAAAAGTTTAGGTTTTTAGACCTGAAATTGGCAGAGGAGTTGTGTAGAGTTTTTAAGGTTTAATCGTTGAACTTTGTCTCCTTAAGGGCAAAGTTCTAGTCGAAAACCAATTAAAAATTTTTCCCCAAATTTTTCCACTCCTTAAGTCAAATTTCTAGTCTGTAAACTGAAAATTGACAGATTAGTTTTGTAGGAAAATGTGCATACACAGACAGCCACAGAGACAGATTCACGTGTTTAGATATATAGATAAATCTGGTACTTTTTACTCCTTTTATGAAAAGGATTTTGTTTCTAAATTACATGAGTCACGGTGGTTCATTAATTTTTGGCTTTCCGTATTGATCTTATGAGTTAGTCGCGATTGTTATATTTTTTTAAATCTGCTTCTCTCATTTTTTTTTATTAATTGATCTACTAAACCCATCTTGATAGCCCTGTATTCTAAAAGATGTTTTATATATTTATTACATTTTTTATTACTTACATACAAATATATATATATATATGTGTGTGTGTGTGTGTGTGTGTGTGTGTGTGTGCGTGTGTCTGTTTGTATATGTGTAATGCAAGTAGGTTTTGATAATTATATATATTGTTTCAAACTTATACTTCAACTAAAACCCTTTAATATACTCTGACATGTATGTTGTAAAACACATTTGATACTTAGATACTGAGCTGTACATGTGCGTATATTAAGGTAATGACATTGGGATGGTGTAATATGTTCAATTTGAACCGTAATTACTCTCCTATATTTAAAATACTCACATCAACATTTGATCCATATGAATGAGGGATGATGTTATCAAATACCCGAGAGTTCACTTGTGAAAATAGTTAATATTATGTCTGGATTTTGTTAATTGTATCTGTAGTTGGCGGTCGTGGGCTAACATAGACACAGTAAAACAAACTGACATATGAATTATTGAAAAATAAAATCCTCATAAACCGTAAATATTCCCGACAAACGTAATATGTTAAATATTTTTTGTATACTTTCTGTACTCGATCTTCACTGTGTGAGCCATGACTTGACCTGGGGCAAACCTATAGTTAAGAGAAACCGAATAAGCATTAATAATCTTTGGTCTCCACTGGATTCCAGAATAATTTCCTCATAACAGGCAATCCGATGAATGCAATATTAAATAAAGGAAAATTTGGCCGGAAGCCACCTGAGGAGGAAGAGCAATCTTGGCTCAAATTCAATGCTAAGAAATACATTAAAGACACATACACACATCATAAACACATATACACATATGCAGTAAATAATTATATATATATATATATATATATATATATATATATATATATATATATATATATATATATTTGGGAGGGTGTGCATGAGCATTCGCTGTTAATATAGGCCTACAGGGTATTATCCAGGCAGGGAATATTTATTGTGTTCATATAAAAGTGCTCAATAATAAATTAAGCCGAATATTTAGTTGGCATGTACGTCGGTAGTACATGTATTCATATAAATGTTTGGACACAAATTAGCGGATACGTTTCAGGTCTCCTGAAAACAAGCGTACTTTTATACAACTGTTCAATATAAAATTCACATAAGAATTCTAATAGTTGTTCTATTATTTATATATTGGATAGGGATATTATAAATTCAAATATTTCGCATCTAAAACTGAAGCATATCTTCAAATATTTCCCCGAGTATAAGTAAAATAACTTTTTCTTTGTACAGTAGTTCATCAGTTCACCTCTACTTGTCTCGTTCTTTACTCCCATCCTCACTTTCATACACTTTCTCGTTCTCATTCTCTCTTTCTCTCTCTCTCCGTCTCGCTTTATATTAATATATATATATATATATATATATATATATATATATATATATATATATATATATATATATATATATATGAAGTTTAGAGGTGCGAATGACGTTGAATCTATAGATGGTTGGATGTAGAGAAAAATGTTTGGATTTTGTCGATTGTAATCGATTTACAAAGCCATTCGTCAATTGCCCATTAAATACATACGTGTGTAATATTTATGAACACCCACACATACACATACACACACACCCACACATATATATATATATATATATATATATATATAATTTATATGTGTGTGAGTGTGTTAGACTAACATATTCAGATACATAAATATATAGTTGTTGTACATTCAATATGATAAATAATTTATCTTATTTTAAAATAAACGCGTAGGAAGATTGAGACCGAAGGGGGCCGCATCTTTCAAGGGCACTATCAGATAATAAAGAAATGAACCTACTTTTATAAACTGTACTCAATAAGTATAATAAATACACGTAAACATATGCAAAACCGCACAATTACTAATAAAAAAACACTACCATTAACCAACTAGTCATACCTGTGATAACATACAGATTTTGCATTATCGACTGATCACAAACTATACACTAAAACACAAGAAATGCTGTCACTGTACAGTAAAACTACAGAAACTAATTCTACACATGTATATCTAACAAAAGGATAAGGGGAAAGGGTCTCTCGGAGAGTTACTATCAGCATCGTGCGTCTATTGTTAGCACAGAACAATATCTAATGAGCTCCAAGAATCCAGATCTCAAAATAGTACACAACATAACGAAACAAGAAGAAGAAGAAGAAGAAGAAGAAGAAGAAGAAGAAGAAGAATCTTTTACCCGACCCCGGTTACACATTTTGGACTAGACTGTTTTAAAAATAAGACAGAACTACAAATGAAAATAATAACGCGATAGTGCTACCAAACATGACTCAATAACCTCCACTGCTAAAGAAAATAAAATAATTGGCTAACTGAGTAATTTCTGGATTATTCACTCAGGACTATATAAAGAATGAAGGAATTTACAGAAGTCGAGTGTTATCCGCCGGACATCCAACGCTAAGGTTCTGCTAAGGGAACGGTTACTATAGGACGCAACACAATGGAATGCGTAAATGTGTCCACTGTACATATTGTAAAAAAGTTGAAAATAGAATTCAGCATCATGTCTTGAAAACATATACATGTAGGAATCGCTCGAAATGTATTATGCCCCATCCATTATGAATATGCCATCTCTACATCTACGTACCTAGAAAACGGAGTCATAAAACCTTACTTAGTGATATGGGACAAGAAGGAAAAAGAAACAACCTTAGTAGAAGTAAGTGTCCCCAATAATTCCGAGATTAACAGTAGTGAGAGGGAAACATAAAGAAATGCAAAGGTTTTGTCTATAACATAAAACGAAACTGGAATCTTCTGAATATATGTACGATTCCGGTAATTATAGAAAATAAAATTGATTCATGGAATAGAATTTCAAAAACTACCGTACCAATCTACACGGTGGAACTAAGTGTAAAATAAATTCAAACAAATGCATTTTAAGGGAAGATCAGGAACATAAAATATCTATCAATTGGAATATTTATTAACTGGTGAACGTCTGAGATTCAGTAATATAGCGCACCCCAGCTTGAACAAGTGAAGTATGTATGGTCCCCGTGAGGCCACAGTGATCGGGGTATAAAAATGACTAAGGTCAGCATTTACCTTCCCCCCGTTAAGATCCAAAATCCGCAGGAGACGTCAAATCCTGGTGAAAAGAAACAAACGGTGAAATTTTAGGCTTAACATATGTAAATTTGAGATATGCATAATTCAAATAAAGAAATGACTAAGTTCATCATTCCCCTTTAATCCTCAAATGTCCCCAAGGCTTTAACATATTTTAATTTGAGTTTATCATTATGCAAAACTGCTAAACAGAACTACACAGAAAATGCTGGACTAATATAGTAAAACGCAGTGATTTTATTAGCCCTATAACAGCCCCTGGGGTACACCCAAGCGTTATCGCGAACTATAGACAAACAAAATTATATGGAATAAGGCATCAATATTTTTTATTAATCACAAAAGTGTTAATTTTAGATATTTAAACCCGAAATGCGCCCCAGGTAAGGTAACCTAAGTTTTCTCGGAAAATCCGTTCTTTTATTTTTGTAGTAATATCATAAATAAATGTCAAGGCGTAGTTATTGAGAAAAGTTTACACATACGAATGTAGGACGGCCGAACGGACAAGGGTGAATTTAGAGGCCCATCATCCTTTTGTCATGGGACCAATAAACAACATTGAAAAGTAATATTAGTAGAATATATAACATGAACAAAAAATGGTTGAAGTAAAGCGGCAAGCTGGATAAGTAGAATAAATATTCATTGATTAATAATGCTACATGCGAATTAATAAGATATGTAAATTTTATGCTTAAACTTGATGAAGGTGTCCAAGGATTTGTGAAGTTCTTTATTCAATTAACTACTGCGTATATCCTAACAGTCATCTCTGAACGAATAAGCTATACGCTGGACAAGACAATTGATATATGGGAGATAAGGCTTAATATATCTCAGTCCTAAAAAATCTCAGACAAGAACAACTTATGAACATTATTTCTCATAATATACCCGTGGCCCGTAGCGCAGTTGATAGAAACGTTGAATCTCTACGGTTTCAGATGAGCATTGTCTGAAGATAGCGGTTTCAATCCTACAAAAGCCGGCCAGAGACTTACTAGGCCTAAAAAGTAATGAGACGACAACAAATACGGATGGCAGTGATTGCTGAGAATGCAGTTAGGAGATTCGAAGTTCCTATCCGTCGCGGTTACTACCTAGCGAAGGGCAGAGGAGTATTTGGCCGAAACTTCGTGAAAACAACAACTAATAAAGATGAGAATAGTAGTCCGAAGTAAAAATAAATTAAGAAATGTACTAGTTTAGCCTAAACAAAGACGTGTTATCCGCAATGCCCTTACATCATAACAAGTGAACTTTTGCACTGCTGTAATCCAGAAATAGATCATTATTCTTCATTTTTCTGTCTGGACTTTCCTGGTAAATTTGTGTCACCGATAACTATTTTGTTGATAAGCCAAGGTTCTATTTTGTTAAGGTGTAGGGTGAACAAACGAAATAGTTGAAAACTAAGAAAATTATAACAAGTTTGTAGTTGAATAGAGCCAGGAATTGATAACTCTTAATGCTAAAAATACAATTTCCTTTCCTTATGAATTTAGAGACACCATAAAAATTACGGACGGGCATGAATTCTATCCTATAGTTCAATCTTAAACTCTTATGTCTAACTTTCAAAAAATATTATTAAAACAGATACATAGAGAATACTGCCAAAGTTAACACACCAGCGGATAATTTATATGTTGAATAAAAAAACGGACATCTGATCATGCTCGATGTTGTTGTTGTTGTTGTTGTTAAATTTGCGCTTGTGTGCCTGCAACAGAGTTCAGACGCGCGTATGGCAACTGTATGCAAATGGCGAGCCGTATCATAGCGAGGAAGAGAATTAAAAAAAAAATATGAAAATGAGCTCATTCGAGCGGGCGGACGTCGAGGAAAGGACAATGTTTTATTCGACATATTACCCGGAAATAAATAATGTGGTTTCAACGGATAAAAGTAGCTCAGATTATTTATTTTGGTCTCCTTTACAACCGTGTCTACAATGTGTTTGGTCTCAAGTATCCACATGTGAACAGGTGGGTTACGTTACACGAAGACAAGTGGGCATTCCCTTTTAGAAATGGTCGAGAAAACGGATCTAGTCTATTTTCCATGAAGCAGTTTGCCATTTAATGTAGACATTTAGTGTAATGTGAACAAACGTCTCGCCTCAGATCTCCTGGCATAGGATGTCACATAAATGGATTGTCCTAACCTTGAGTAGAACGTTACGTTACAGTTGTAAATATGTTTCGTTAATGATAAATTACAATTCTCTTTAAATGCTTAAAGTTGGCATATCATCTATCACTGCGATGACAGACTCTAAATTTTTAATCCACGTATTTTGTACTACTATTCTACTTGGAGGAAAAATAAACCGCCACTCCTTCTTTTGTACGTAAGTAAACTTTGCAAAACGTTCTAATAAACTTCCTAATGTCAACAATGCAGTATCATGTACTAATGGTTTATTTCATTAACCGAAAATAATACATCCTATACTATTTTTACCTTTTGATGGTATAGATTTATATAGAAAACATTTGTATATATTTGATTTCTCTCTTTTTACTATTAGATCCTATTTGACTAGGGACATACTTTTTTTTTTGGACTACTGGACTGTCCGGAAACGAGAACAATTTGTATTATTTCAGCTGTTTTGAAAACTTTCCAATTGTATTTTATGCATCGTCACGCTGGACTTATTTTGGAATACTTTCTCTCTAAAGAAGTATTTTGCATTTTGGATCAACTTGAGAAAATGTTTATTTATGCTGAAATATTATGCGCGGTTTGTTTTTATATTAGTTTTTTACACATCCAACATTTTCTCATTTTTTTTGGCAATTTATAACAAGAATAAATTGCGAGATCACTTAATGCCTTAACTAGAAAATTCTTGCATGGCTACAAATATAATTTGCTGATTTCTTTATGTCCTCTGACAAGAATAATAATAAGAATAGCATTCTTTGAAACTCCGCGGAATAAGGACTTTGTAAATTGTCTTTTGGATTATTAAGTCGAACAATAAATTTTGATTGTAAAGTTCAACTTACAGTTTTAATTTTCTTTTTCTCATAATAAGCTCTACTCTCTATTGCGTATGGCGCTTTTTTAATTCGGTTGGGATGAAATTATATATATATATATATATATATATATATATATATATATATATATATATATATATACTGTTATTTATATTAGTTTGAGGTTTACCATTGCGGATATCAGGTAAGCACTACACCCTTTTGTTTATATATATATATATATATATATATATATATATATATATATATATATATATATATATATAAGCGAAGGGAGAGAAAATTAATTCAGTTTGTTCCCGTGCTTTGACTGGCAAAATTGAGATGATTTTATTGTCCCACAAGGAGACGCTAGACTACATCGGTGTTGAGCCCAATAGCGTTAAGAAAATTATATTTCTCCGATACCTGACCTATTAAATCTTGGCAATCATTTTGCTCATAATTGAAAGCAAATTAAGTATAAATCACCAGGCCAATTTTTATCGCAGTATACAGAAATCAGGAAAATCATTCAAATTAACTACCCCTGCAATAGTAGATGCACTTTTTGAACAATCATGTCTTGAGTTACGGAGTGGATGCTGTCAAAATGCCGTGACTCTGTTAAGGTATTTATATTCTACAAGAAGACTATTGCACATTCGTATACTCGGTCCTCTGCTAATAGCTAGGCAATAACTTATAGTACTATACATGCTAGTTTATTTAAAGTATACTTAATTTATTTTATCTTTTTCATGTATAGATATACTGACAAGTATTCCGAGAATAACTCCCAACACGTTATAAAATAAATGTGCAATAATTCTCTATTTAAGAAAATATTACAAAATAATTGCCTCGCTGAGTACAACTAAGGCTTTAAATATAAACTAAGTTTTTTTTTCTTTAAAGCGTGTCCAACTGTGGAATAATTAAACTATACAAGATTTTCTAATGCTTTGTAGACTTAAGGGAGATATAAGTTTAATATAATACGGGTATTATAACAATTATCAAACAAGCATTGAGGTTGTTTTCTTAATAAGGGAGAATGAAATATAAGACATACAACTAACAGGTTTTACACCGAAGTTTCAGAATAAAACAAGCTGACAGTTACGAATTCAAAGTCAACGAGATATTATAATATGTGTCAGCGACTTTTAAGGTTATTTAAGGATTAATAGCATTATTAGAAATCTTTAACAAATGCATTTCCCAAAAACACAATGTGACGGATTCGGATACAGTTAATGTAAATACAGAATAGAAAAAAAAAAACTTCATTTAAAGAAATATAAAAAAGAAAAATGTTCAGTCTTATTTTGCATTGTTTTCTGATCGAAGTGCGAAACCATGTAGAGGTATTTGTCTTATGAACTCCCTTGTATTATAATAGAACAATAAAAATATATGTTATTTCTTTTACATTTCTATGAATTATGATGTTAATTTTTTACGATAATTAATACTATTAAATAGATTTTTATATTTAAAAAATAACTCTTGTGTCATCACACGAGAATAAAAGTAAATAAAAACGTATTTGAATTATTTACATTTATATATATATATATATATATATATGTGTGTGTGTGTGTGTGTGTGTGTTGGTGTGTGTGTGTGGTGTGTGTGTGTGTGTAGGTGTGTGTATGTGTGGGTGTGTGCTTGTCTGTACTAGCTGGGCGCCCCAGGCGTCACCCGGTCGTACAAAACACTTAAACATTTTATTTTATTTCATGCAGATTGCGTGTTATTATTATTATTATTATTATTATTATTATTATTATTATTATTATTATTATTATTATTATTATTATTATTATTATAGAATACATGTTCAATTATATTTTACGAGGAACAACTTACCCGATGGACTGATTTGTAAAAGCGTTTTTAAAAAATAAAAAATAATAATACTATAATTCATCAAACGCTGTCTGTGTATGTTTATGATATCACGTAATCTGATATCTGGGCTTGATCATGAATGCTCTTAAAAAGTCTCTTCTAATTAAAGTTTTGTTTTAAAATATGAATATAAAACGATTTGCGGCAATTTAAAATGCTACCTCTTCTTTTATCGTATATTGAACCCATTAATAAGAGAAAAATAAAATATTATGATGATGTACACTCGGTCTTAAGCAGGATATTATCTATCCGTAATTGAATATTCTACAACTGAATTATACTTACAGATGTTAATAATTAAAAAAAAATATTTTGTAGAATTTTTTTTCTTTTGAGAAAAAAATATTTGCAAGGATTTTATTTTCCTTTCCACTGGGCCCAAGCACTTCCGATACAGAATAGGCGTGGTTGCAGCTTGCGCAACCTATGCTTTACATTCTTTTGTGCAGCTATCGTTCCAAGTTGTATCAATTGTCTCTTGAGATTGGACGGAGACATCGAATATCATATAATATTCATTTTAGTACTGTTTAGACGTCAGTTTACACGTCTCATTTCTCTATGCCTGGTAACACATTGTTCTTTATACTACCACTTGGAACAGTTCTCTCTGAGGAATAGAAAAGGCATATTTTCCACGCAATATTGACTGTAAGGAAATACACGTTCATATGTTTATTTTAGTTATTAATTATCTGTTAATTTTTTTATATTAAACTATTTTTCATTCATTCGATTGTTAGGGAAAGAATTGTAAAAAAAAGATGTTTATATTATTCTTTTTTTTTAGGTTTACCTTTGTTGCTCAGTTGACTTGAGGTTTGGCGTGTGAGAACAATATATATATATATATATATATATATATATATATATATATATATATATAACATTATATTAACATGTTTTATGAATCGTTAGTTCATATTATAAGACCTATTTCCTTTTCGGTGTTATTGAGATTTTTACATCTGGCTGAGTTTATTTTACTTGTAAATATTAACTCTTTAATATTTATAATATATTTTAAGTTTACCATTTTGATTACATTAGTAAACTTATTGTAACTTTCAGTTATATATATATATATATATATATATATATATATATATATATATATATATATATATATATATATATATTCCAGTTCAGTCCGCGTCTCTTCCTTCGTAGAGTTACACACACACACACCACACACACACACACACATATCTAGGGTAGAATCAATTTTGCAGACATTTTTATCACACTTCCGGTAGCATTTTCAGTACACACGTACATACGCACACACACACTCACACACATATATATATATATATATATATATATATATATATATATATATATATATATATATATATATATATATATATATTGTCTTTTATTTAAAAGAAAATTGTGCCCAATAATATGGATAAATGTCCGACTGGCCAGTTTTGTCAGGCGAAGTCACTCACTCATTTAAACAGATAAGCCGTTGGCCAACCTTCTAAACTATTTGAAAAGGGAGGAGATTGAAGAAGGGAAAATTTTCGCGGTATGGAAAGGTCAATTGAGCGTAAGAACATTTGCTTGATTAAATATAGATTTGATAGGATTATTTACATCAAATATTAATATGTCCGCGAAAGAATCCAAGAGCGGTACACGGGGCGTGTTCGCAATGAAAAGGGAGAAACATGGCATCGACGAAGTGGGGAATACACGAAGAAAACGAAAAACATGGATAGAGAGATACTAATATAAATATCGATGGAGATATGCGAATAGATTTGCAAACGAGGTGACTTGGCCGATCTCCCAACCGGTTCGTCAGTTTAATATATAAGGTTATTTGCCTGATTAGAGCGGAGTATGGGACATGAATATATAATGACTGTAAAGGGCATATAGGATAACAGGCATCTGAAGTCCATACATAACGAAATAGTATTGGTATTTACCTGGGAGATTAGTGTGACGCAAAATAGAGTAAACGTTGGTTTTAGAAATACAATAACACCGCATGCACGCCTAAACAATTAGTAATAAACTTTTAAAATGTCGTCAGTTGCCTTAGTTCTTCTGTTATATGATGTCAAACCTAATAAAACTGAAAAACATGGTACTCAGTATGTTCGGTCTAGAAAAGGTCAAACCTCTAAAACATACTATAAATGTCTAATATTGGTTAAAAACGAGAAATTTGTCGATAAAGTAACACTAGCCATTGTCATTCCTATGAGGGCAGTCAAAATCGACAGGGCGATTTACGGGAAACACCGGAACATCTTAATCTTAATATAAAGACACAAATACACACTTGGTTTGCCTTGATTAGTATATTATAAATAAACACACACATAAACATATATATATATATATACATATATACATATATATACATATATACATATATATATACATACACGTATACATATATATATATAAATATATATACATACACATACATATATATACATATATATATATACTTATATATACATATATATACATACATAAATATATATATATAAATATGCATACACATATACATATATATATAAATATATATACATATATATATATATACACATATATACATATATATATACACACACATATATATATACACACGCACATATATATATACACGCAGACACACATATATATATATAAATATATACATATATATTCCATTAGTTGTTTGGTATTTAATAATATATTTTTATTTATAAAACTTATCTTACAAAGCATGTATGTTGCGGTGTCCATTTTAATTTTCACTAAGTTTGGTAAAAACTGTTCAATAAATACACAAAAATATTTTGTCAGTTCATTTAAAATTTAAATTCCTTAATTTTCAAAGATTTTTTGCAATGAAAATATGTCGATGATATTCCGCAGAAAAATTTCATGAAATATACTGCATTAATATATATATATATATATATATATATATATATATATATATATATATATATATATATATATATAGTAATTAATAAATATATAGGGCAATTAAGTTACACAGAATTACGTATGTTGCTTAATTGCCATACATATTTGTATCATTTACTACCTAGCTCTACTTATGTATTGAGCACTGTTGAAATAAATACTGAAAATTTACGCCTAAATTATATATTCGTATATGTATGTTTGTGATTAAATCAACTATCATATATATATTTCGTCTCACAAAGCATATACATTTCTCCTTAAATATAATCTTGTGGTCACACTGTGATATAGATAAGGTGTACTGATTCTACGATATAATCGCACCAGTATTCTTGAACATTTTTGCCAAGTAGTTTAAAAATCCGGCAGCTATTGAATATCTGACAATGCATTCTTACCTGTTACTTTTGTCACTAACACATATATAAATGAAGATTTTGACTAATAGATCTAACATATAATTATAACAGGACTACTGAAAACTATCCTAGACTTTGATTTTCAATGAAGATTCCCCCAATCATTTGTAAGCATCAGTGCCGGTGTTATACTTGTGTATGCCATCACTTTGAAAAGCTTAAGGTTATCCTTATTTTTATTTTCTATGATTGAAGCACTTATTAATATTAATATTTCTAAAAATAAAGCTGCACTCAATTTTCAGCTGCACCCTTTATTTAATACTAGCATTGCAATCGGATGCGGATTTCGGATACGTTGTTAAAGGTCAAGTTCTGCATTGATTAGTATTTGGTACCCAGGTAATGATTGCACAAGTTTAAAAAATAACTTCGGTACTATAAGTTAGAATCGAAACCAAAACATTCAGCAAGAAAGTCTGGCGTTATTAAGAGTTTCAGCCTCCATTCATACCGTCTGCTCTATCGTAAGAGATGAAATAAAGGCGAAAAATTAAACGAGTACAAGTTAAAAATATATGTGTACGCATACTCAGAAATTGGTTGATTCAATTTTGTCGAGATCAACTATTTTAGAACTATTTTAGAATTTGGAACATTTAAAAGCTATTCGCAGTGTCTAAAATAAAATCAAAGGTATTGCTTGAATGCAAATACTAAGTTTCAAATCTGTAGAACAACTATTCCCAGAGGAATTCCCTAGAGAATGTTCGCACACATAGTGACAAGATCATATATATATATATATATATATATATATATATATATATATATATATATATATATATATATATATATATATATATATATATATGTGTGGGGGGTGTAATTAGCTTTCTTGAAACTAGAAATCCATCAGAGTGCTCAGTTATTAGGGCAATCCGGCAATAAGAGCTAAGTTATAAATACTATTTTGTTACAGAAAGTGTTTACATAAGACAAGTCATTTGTACCGTCGTTTTCAAACTCGATTATTAGGACCGTTTTATATACCCATATTAAGCTTTCCACAGCCAATACTCATCTATTTCATAACCGAAAGTGGAAATATATATACATCACGAGTTCACGTTTAACTCTCGCTTTGCGACCCCCCCCCATTTTATTCATCGGATGGTGATAATTTTATTAACTTTAAAATTAACTTATATCAAATTTAAAATCTAATTACAATTAAATTTTTTCATATCAATTGCCTTTTATATTAAAACCAAAATTAATTAAACATTTTTTAAAATTGTTTTCAAAATATTTTCTTAAAATTTGAAATTAATAATGTATCTCAATGTCGATTAAAACGTAAAATTCCATATAATTATATCGAAATGCGTTTAAAAATTCGTTTGAAAGTTGTTAACTCTTCATCTAGCCTAAGAGATTTCCCTCAATACTAAAGTATTTTTCCCTATAGTTTTAAAATTGAAATAGATTGTAAATTACATTTATAAAGTATGTTTTTGTTTTAATTTGTATAATACAAGAATTATGTGACTACTTGGGAATAGAGAATAATTTATGTGTATCACTAAAATTAAGCAACATTGAGTCTTGTCGTTATCAGATCGGTGACTACTTGGGAATACCAAATGATTTATGCAGATCACCAAAGTTAAGCAACATAGAGTCTGGTCATTATCAGATCGGCGACTACTTGGGAATACTAAATGCTTTATGCAAATCACCAAAGTTAAGCAAAATGCAGACTGGTCATTATCCGATGGGCGATTACTTGGGCATACCAAATGCTTTCTCTAGATCAACAAAGTTTAACAAAATGTAGGCTTGCCATTATCAGATAGGTATCTACGTGGAAATACCAAATACTTTATGTACCTATTTGCAATGCCTCCCCACGGGACAGAGTCAGACACCAGGGTTGTTTTTTAATGTGGAGAAAAGGTACAAAAATAAAAATTGTCTCAGTCGTGAAGGATTTCTCCTCAACTGAAAGAGAACGAGAAATGGAAGTGCCGCATCTGAAGACAGATACTACACTTTGATCTTGGCCAAAAGGCCAAATACCAAATGCTTTATGTAGATCACCAAAGTTAAGCGACATTGTCTTGGTCATTATCAGATTGGTGTATACTTGGGAATACTAAATGCTTTTTGTAGATAACCAAAGTTAAGCAACATTGTCTTGGTCATTATCGGCTTGGTGACTATTTGGTAATATCAACTGTTTTATGTAGATTATCAAAGTTAAGCAACATAGAGTCTGCCCATTATCAGATCGGCAACTGCTTGGGAATATCAAATGCTTTATGCAGATCACCAAAGTTAAGCAAAATGTAGACTGGTCATTATCAGATGGGTGACTACTTGGGAATACCAAATGTTTTTTGTAGACCACCAAGTTAAGCAACATATTCTTGGGCATTAACAAATGGGTTAAATCTTGGGGATACCAAATGCTTTGAATGGATCACCAAAGTTCAGCAACATTATGTTGGTCATTATCAGATGGGTGACTACTTGGAAATACCAAATGCTTCATGTATATGCCTAAAGTTAAGCAACATATAGCCGTGTCCTTATCAGATGGGTGACAACTGTGGAATGTAAAATGCTTTATGTGTATCACCAAAGTTAAGCAACATGTAGCCTGGTTATTATCAGATGGGTTACTACTTGGAAATAACCAATGATCTATGTAGATCAACAACATTAAGCAATATGAAACCTGGTCATAATCAGATGTGTAACTAGGTGGGAATGCAAAATGCTTTCTATCTTGGGCAGTTGTCATGGATCTTGTTATCATTTCACTTGTGAAAATGAAATTAAAATGGTTAGAACGCAAGATTCCAAACCACGAATACTCCGAGAGATTGATATACACCACGCATACACATGTTTAAATTGATATAAATAAGGATACACACTTAATTATTGGAAGTCCAATCTACTTGATGATTACCACCATGCCTGATATGTGTTACTCTCAAACATAGCTACCTCAAAACTGATCAAACCCGAGGATTAAGGACATAACTCGTACAAATCAATTCCTTCGTTGTCTAAGAGAAAACAAAGAACTATCGTTAGTATTAAAAATTCCATAAATCCTCTAAAATTCGGGGGGGTTATTAGATTCAGATTGAGGAAACTCTGAGAATCGAAAGAGT
>NC_136483.1:95033117-95063117 GCF_053919585.1 Euprymna scolopes
TTGATCAGGCAGAACAGGGGTTCATTAAAATTGTGGGGTCTGCGTTCGCGCCTGGTTCACAAAGTATGGAAATGAAAAATTTTGAAATAAAAAAAAAACGTTTACAAGTTTTTTGATATAGATATATAAGAATACTTTGATTACTATGGTTTAAGTTAAATAAGGATGGCATAATAAAATTGTGGGGTCTGCGTTTGCGCCTGACTTTCATAGATCGGAAATAGGCACACTCTTTTATAAATACTTTTCATATATATCTGCGTAAGTATACTTTGATAATTATGTTTCCGTTTGAAGAAATATGGTATAATAAAATTATGGGGTGTTCGTTCGCACCTGACCTCCATAGAATTGAAATATGTCACAAAGTTTAACAAGGTTTTTTTTATATAGATCCACAGAATATTGTGATAAGTGTTTCGGTGTGAATAGGTATGGTATAATAAATTATGGGGTGTATCTATTTTATTTTTACTTTCATCATATTTTTCTTTGGTTTTGATAACCCCAAATTCAACCCAAATTTACAACCCTTCCTTTTCATAACCTATCATACCTTCATAAATCAAAGTCCATTTTCGGTAGGCTGTTTCTGAACCCAGTCAACGACGGGCACATTGGCTAGTATATATATATATATATATATATATATATATATATATATATATATATATATATATATATATGCATGCGTATACATGTATATGTAACATGTATTTAATATAATGTAAATTTAAAACTTATAAATTGTTTTCTTGTATTAACTATGGCCAATGTAATTCTAAATTTAACATATTTTACGATTCATATTCTTCAATAAACAGTACTATTAACATGTTTAAAATATCGCATATGTTTACTGTCTTATTAATCCTTATGGCTTAGGCCTTTTTGTCCAAAACATGGTCGACGTTACACTAAAAGGAAAGACAAAATGAAAAGTTCCCTGCACAATGTGGATTTCTCCCCGGCTACACGATAAGGTTATAATTAATGCAATTACATATGGCCACAAGCTTCAGGTAGTGACAAGCGTTGACCTTTAACGCTTATTACCTATTCAGCTCAGGCGCGACAAGCGAAAGGAACCGGGCGAGCCTCTAAGGAAGTTGGCAACCACAGAACGCGATGCTACTGACAGAACCGTATGAAGCCACGTGCATTATCGAATGCTGATATGTAGTTGCACGTGTATAAGATTGAATACGAATTTACTCATATATATATATATATATATATATATATATATATATATATATATATATATATATATATATATATATATATATATAAGCAAGTAACTCGGCGTAGCCCGGGCGCAAAATACGCTTAAATATTATAATTCAATACTGCTTATTTTGTATTTAATGTAGAGGTATTGATGACTATATTTTTTCTACATATAATGGTCTCTGGCACTGTGTTTCGCTTGTTCAATGCGCATTAATCATTCAAATGTATTAATTAGAATTATGGAGGCAATACTTCCTGATTATTATATTGCGCCCTATATTAAGTACTGATGGCAAAATGAAAACTAAATGACTCGAGTTTTTTCAGTAGTATCGATACGAAAACGTATAACTTTGTAGCATCATATGTTATTGTCTAATCTAAATTACCAACCATAGAAAATTTACAATGTACGTTCTAATGTGCACTCACACACACACACACACAGATACAGACACACGCTTGTGGATGATGCACAAACTCAGTTTCGGCATCAATATTCTCGGCCTTGTATAGGTGCAGGATTCTCTCAGGTGTGAATAGTCTTGTAGCTCGATAGAGATAACCCACCTTCTTTGCAGAGCCTTTCGAAATGTACTCAATGTATTTGCTCCACAGGCCTTGGAGTTTTTAATGATATCGCCGACATGATGTATATATATATATATATATATATATATATATATATATATATATATATATATACACACATATATATATATACATATACATATATGTATGCATATATATATATATATACATATACATATATATATATACATATACATATATATATATACATATATATACATACGTATATATACACATATATATATATATATATATATATATATATATATATATATATATATATATATATATATATATATCAGTTTGTGCGCGTATGTGTGTAGAAGCTTAGGAGAGTACTCTTAGTTTATTTACGCATGCTATTTTCCTTTGTGTTTATATTGAGTTCTAGCAACTGATTCTTCCGGATAACGACCAATTCAAAAGTCATTCGTCATTCCAAATCCAGTATACATCAATGCTGAAATCTGTATATCAAAAACATGATAAAGTATATTTGGTAGAGCCGTTCGTCAAACGAATAGACCGATAATGGCACATCTCTTTCTCTCTCATTCTCTCTATGTGTATGTCTGCGTGTCTGTCTCTCTCTCTCTTACTCATATATATATATATATATATATATATATATATATATATATATATATATATATATATATATATATATATGCTGTTTCTAAAAATGGTATATTTTCAACATTTTGTTAGTGGATATATACATACATATATATATATATATATATATGTATGTATGTATGTATGTATGTGTATATGTATATATCAAAACATCGTTAAACTCACTACTCGTTCAAGCAGCCGCCAATAGCGTAATGGTTAGGAGCCTTGACTGCCGTACAAACGGTCGGGTTTCAATCCTGGCTTGAGGTAGTTGCCTGTCTAGCCGAACTGATGAGCTGTGAAACAGCGAAACAGTACTGTATGTGGATGACTATATATGTATATATATATATATATATATAAATATTCATTATTCGTATTCTTTGTAATATTTTGATTAATATTCTTATTTTTAATACTATTTTCACTACTTACCGATCGATCTTACTTCCGAACAACTTCAGATGTATGTTGTCGAACTCCTGAATTTCATCTATGTAAGTTGGGACTCCGCATGGAATTTAAAATGAAACTCATACAATTTACGAGAATATGTCCTTGGTCCGTCATCATTTTTACGCGCGCTGTCATATCAATGAACCTATTGTTGTTTCTTCATGAATTACATTATTGTTTCCTCAATAGTAATGGATTTAATTTAATTTTTAAATAAAGATAGCTTAGTATAATGTTTAAATCGTGCATTTAACAGAAACATTAATTTCAGACGCGCACGCTTATTTATTAGGAGTTGCTGCTTATTTTATATTTCGGGAATTGCAGCTTATGTCGTAATAACACATTTCTTTGTGATGTCAAGCAGTGCAAGTTTTAAAAAATCAAAAATCGCTTCTTATTTCCTCCATCGGATTATTTGAGTTATTGATTATTGATACTATGGAAAATTTTTCTCTACAAAAATTATTCAAAAACACTGCCAGTCCCATACAGTACATACGTCTGAAATTTCATAAAAATCGACCCAGCCGTTTTCAAGTCCATAGGGTACAACTTGCACCTACCAACTGACACACACAAAGTTGCTCTGATAATATAGTATAAATAGGCGTTCAGATCGATATATATATATATATATATATATATATATATATATATACTTTACACAAAGTGAGTTAAGAATGTAATCAAACCATCAATTAAGATAAAAATGAAATGTAATAAGTCCCCAGACGTACCTCTCCATCGTACAGTATATCGATACACTAAGGCTGACTGGGATAGCTTCCGTACATTTATAACTGACTACCTCTGCATTCCATATTTAAAAAAGATGTGTCCTCTATAGTATTAGACCTGACGGAATGGTTAATTGTAGGTATTGATCGTTTCATACCCTCGAAAAAGTTTCAACAAAAACCTAACAGCCAGCCATGGTTCTCTCCAGAATGTGCTGCTGCCATTGCGCACAGAAATCACTTTTTCCACTGTTTCCAAAGTAATAGATGTATGGAAACTAAAGCCGCTTTCAGGACTGCCAGCAACCATTGTAAGAAAGTAATAAAGAGCGCAAGGTGGTTGTATGCTCAATCTGTTAAGTCCAAAGTAGCTGAGCAGCGGCTTGGTTCCCACCAGTTTTGGCAAATAGCAAACAGAATTCTGAACAGAAGCGTGTGCTCCATCCCAACTATCATCAATGGACCTGAGGTAATCTCGTCAGCATCAGACAAAGCCAAACTCTTTGTCAAGAACTTTGCAGCTAATTCTACCTTTTGCGATCAAGGCCGCCAACCCCCAATATTTCCTCCTGTATCTGAAAACACACTATGTGATATACGTATATATGTACGTGATGTTGCCAAGCTAATCAAAAACCTTGATTCCAGTAAAGCAACTGGCCCGGACGGTATTCCAATTATAGTACTCAAAATACTTCAACCTGAACTAGCGCTCATACTTACAAAATTGTTTAAACGTTGTCTTAAGGAGAATAGTTTCCCATCTCCCTGGAAAATTTCATCAGTATGCCCTGTATTTAAGAATTCAGGTGATCGCTCATCTCCCTCTCAGTACAGGCCAATAAGTCTCCTGTGCGTCATGAGTAAGTTGCTGGAATCTGTGTTAAATACAGAAGTAATCAACCATCTCAACAAAAATAACCTTCTTAGTGACACTCAATATGGTTTCCGTTCTGCTAGATCTACAGCAGATGTGCTTACAGTTATATCTCATAGGATTAGCAAATTGCTCGACGGAGGCAACCTTTCTAGGGCAATTGCTCTTGACATATCTAAGGCCTTTGATAGGGTATGGCATAAAGGTTTACTTCATAAGATCTCTAGCTATGGTATAGCTGGAAATGTCTTCTCAGTTATTAAATCATTTCTTTCTGATAGGTTCATTAGAGTAGTAGTTGAGGGGCAAAAATCAGAAGCCCACAGTATTAATGCCGGTGTCCCTCAGGGGTCCATCCTGGGCCCAACTCTTTTCCTGATCTACATTAATGATCTTCCAAATCACATCCTTACATCATTTGTAGACATTTATGCTGACGACACTACCATTTATGGTAGCACATCTAAGACAGTAAACGACCAAGTTCTCTCCAATTCTCTCTCCTCTGATCTTGAACATGTAGTACAATGGGGAAAGGAGTGGCTGGTTACTTTTAATGCATCTAAAACCAAGCTTCTCTCTTTACATCATCAACATTCTGATCCCCATCTGGCATCAATTGAAATGAATGGCTCTCGTCTTCAGGAGGCCTCAAGTTTTGACAAGCTTCTGGGCTTGACCATTACTCCTGATCTTAAATGGAACACGTACATCAAATCTGTTGCCAAGGCCGCTGGAAAAATGGTGGGATCTTTCTATCGATCCAGTAGATATCTCACTGCTGATGCTATTCTCTATTTATATAAGAGCCAGGTACGTCCAAGGATGGAATACTGTTGCCACATCTGGGCAGGAGCTGCTAGAAAGGACTTGTCCTGCCTTGATAGAGTTCAAAATAGACTTCGTATCCTCGTAGGAGATGTCCTTTTCTCCTGCTTGCAACCTTTATCTCACAGAAGAGATGTTGCGAGTTTGTCTCTGATGTATCGTTATTTTCATGGAAAGTGTTCATCTGAGCTTCAATCTATGGTCCCCCCTCGCAAAACTTTCTCAAGAAACACTCGTCTAGCTGTAAACACTATCAATAATTCCCCCCACTCTTTATCTGTGCCTAAACCTAAACGTATATTCCATGAACAAAGCTTTTTTATTAGAACTGCACGCCTGTGGAATTGTCTTCCGTTTTCCTGCTTTCCGGCTGACTACAATATGGTTGTCTTCAAGTCTAACGTAAATAAGTTCTTGATGAGCCGTTCCATATAAGTTATCAAATTTAACAAATTTTCATTACTCATGATTATGATATTGTCCAATTTATACTGTACACTCTTTAACCCTTATCCTTGAGTGGCCCCTTGGCCTTGATAATGTGGTGATACCTATGAAAAAAAAAGAAAAAGTCCAATATGAACAAGTTCTAATTGAATCGTCCCCCTAAGTAATCCAAGTTACAAAATTCCCACTGTTTACTATGCTAAAATCACAATGACTAATGTATACCTATTAATCCTTATCCTTGAGTGACCTCTGCGCCTTGATAAGTGGTGACACCCATGTTAAAAAAAAAACAAAAAACATTTATTTGCTGTACTCGAGCACAGTTTTCTGAGTAAACCCGGGCTACTATAGCAGAAGGAATTTGCAATTGGAACCGATTTGCTTGATTTAAGTATATTTCCACCTCGGCGAAAATAACCCAGTAACTCTCTATGGTGGTTCGTCCAACAATCCTTAAAGTATTCTAAAAACGATTGTCATAAACATCTCTTGAGTTAATTTATGTAGACAACATTATTGAAACATGAGAGATTATAGTCAACTTCATCTGAGTAGATATCCCCAATTTTATTGTTTATCACCTGCACTCTCAATTTATATTTATAGCATTTCCCTCTCAATAAATAACTTTAGCATGAATATCTCACTAATTATTCATAACTATTGTCTGTCGATTATTATTTATAGCATTTGCCTCCTTATTAATATTCATAGCATTGACTCCTCAATTAATGTTTAATACATTGAACTCTTAATTCATATTTATAGCATTTGTTTCTTAATTAATCTTTATAGCTTTTGTCTATTATAAATATTTATGTAATTCCGGATTTTTTTAGCCGAGGATAAACACTTATTTGGATAATTCGAATTGATATGTCCACTTTAAATGTTATTTTTTAACGTTTTAGTCGATGAAATAATTAATCCTTTTTCATGTGTAATTGGTGGAACACAGATATCTTTATGCCGAACTCATAAAATTCTGTTTAGATATCTGGGTGTGACTGAAAGATACACTTTAAGAAGAGTCGGATGTTACATCGGCAGAAACGTTGTGAAAATATGACTAAGTTCGAGGACCACTGCCCTGGAGAATTTAAAAAAAAATACACATAATAAATATATAGCCCAGTCATTTCAGCCCCTATCCTAAGTCGACGTCATTAGTTTCATTGTTTTCATTTACTTCTTTTCACTTTTGAAAATTGAAAGAAAAGGTTTTCAGAAATTGTATTATTTTTAGAATTATTATTTTTTTCTCTAAAAGTAATCCTTTATCTCTGAAGTATCGTACACATACACATGCACACATGTGTGTGTTTGTGTGTGTGTGTGTGTGTGTGCGTACATACATTTGTATCGACATATCTATACTCCTATCAATTTATGTATTTTGTGTACTGATGTTCATATTATTTTTTTCGATTTATCTATCTATATATCTATAAAGTGCCTCTGTCTGTGTGTGTGTGTCTCTCTCTCCCTCTGTACATTTCCCTTCGCATTAACTCCCTAAATTTTAAACATATAACCCCGAAAATTGATATACAGGGTACTGAGATTTGGGAAAATCGTTGGTATCGGTTTTCGGCCCGAAATTTGGTTGTTAAGGGGTCAAAGTTCAACGATATGAACTTGCCGAACTCTACCAAATACAATTTTGGGTCTAAACACTTGAAATTCTCAACATAGGTTCCTTGGACATGGATCGAACTTAATAACTTAATGAGCTCAAAAGAATAAAGGTTAAGGTGTCAAAATAGGGGTCAAAGTTCTAAAAAATTTACCTATGCGGTCTCTACCAAATTACTCAGACAATTTCTTGTCTAAACATTTGAAATTTTACATAAAGGATATTCAGAGATACCGCAAGCATTTTACTCGGTTTGGGTCGAAAATTTTTAGTTAGCAATATATAAATGTATGTTTGCATATCTGCCTAAAACCTTTGACAGAGGCGACGGATTTTACCAAGATCAGTCAGACCTTTGATACGACAAATATCGGAGAATAGGCCAACCACATTAATGTCTTCACCTTCAACTGGAAATTTTTCTACAGGGGGGTCGGTTTTTTCGCCGATATTTTTAAAAGTAATTCTCTCCTTTCGATTGTATAGCCTTAGTTTTAAAAAATATCACTTTCGGTTTGCCAGTGGTGATAACAGCATTGACGACAGGTTTTTTCCTCTGTCTTCTCTTCCTTCGAGTACGGATTGGAGCCTGCCTTAATACTATCACTTTTTTCTTGCTCAACAGACACATCCACACATCCGGGCAACGCCGGGCTGAAATGCTAGTACGTATATATTTTGTTTAATGTATAAAAGTGAACGTGTATGTGTGTCTGTGTATCTGTGTATGTGCATTTTCCTACGAAATAACTATCAATTTTTAGTTTACGGACTCGAAATTTGATATACAGAGTACTGAGATTTGGGATAATATTTGTAATCCGTGCCTGGCTAGAAAAGTCGCTATTAAGAGGTCAAAGTTCAACGATTTGACCTTTGAGAACTCTACCAACTCCTCCGCCAATTTTTGGCCTAAACACTTGCCATTTTAGATGTAGGTTCCTTGGACATGGACCAAACTGAATAATTTAATTTGAACCCAAAACAATAAAAGTTAAGGGATCATCATAGGGGTCAAGGTTAAAAAATTGACCACATTTTATGTTAACATACACATCACAACCTCCGAACAACGACGGGCTGAAATGCTAAAATATATATAATAGAACGTGTCTGCGTGTGTATCTGTGTGTTTGTGTGTCTGTAAGTGTGCACATTTCCCTATGCAATAACTCTGTCAATTTTAGTCTACAGACTCAAAATTTGATATACAGGTTACTGTGATTTGCAAACCTCTTTGCAATCCGTTTCGGGTCAGAAATTTGTCTATTAAGAGGTCAAACTTCAACGATTTGACATTTGAGAACTCTACTAAACTCCTCCGCCACTTCTTGGTCTAAACACTTGAAATTTGAGATATAGGTAACTTAAACATGGATCTAACTTAATAACTCAATTTGATCGCAAAACAATAAATCTTACGGAGTCATAATAGGGGTCGAATTTTTAAACAGTTGACCGCTTCGGTGTCTACCAAATTACTAAGACAATTTCTGGTCTAAACATTTGAAATTTTATATAAAGTATATTCAGAGATAGGGCAAGCATTTTAATCGGTTTGGGTAGAAAATTTTTAGTTACCAATATATAAACGTATGTATGTATGTATGTATGTATATTTTCATGTTTGCTTAAAACTTTGGACAGCCTTAATTTAAACATAAGCAACTCCAGGTTAGGACTTGGTCGTAACAGATATTTTTCACGTTCTTTTCCTTCTTCGCGGTACGTGTTCGAGCCTGCCTTCCTACTACCGCTTTTTTTGTTCAACATACACATTCGAACACCTGGTAGAAGAGTTTAGTAGAGTTCTCAAAGGTCAGTGGTTGGACTTTGACCCCTTGACTGAACGAATTACAAACTTTTCTAAATCTTCATAGCCTGAATAATAAATTTCGTAGGGATATATACACAGACACAGCCACACACAGACACACACGCACACATACACGTTCACTTTTAAATATATACTAGCATTTAAGCTCGGCGATGGTGTTTTGATGTGTGTTTGAGCAACCCAAAAATAGTGATAGTAGGAAGAAAGGCTCGAGCCCGTACGGCAAAAGAGAAAAAGAAGGGGGGGTAAACTGACGTATTTGGTGTCACGACCAGCGGCAAACACTGATGATGTGGGTGTTAATTAAGGCTAGACAATCGAAAGGAGAGGTTGACTTTTCAGAATATCGGCGAAAAAAGCGACCCCCTATAGAAAAGTGGCCAGCTGAAGGTGAATGAGTGTAGGGGCCTGGTGAAGGTGAATTAGTTTAGCCAATTTTTCGATATTTGCCGTCTGAAAGGTGGGACGTGAAAACGATATTGATCTTGTAAAAATCCGTTGCCTCTCTCGGAAGTTTTAGGCAGACATGCAAACACACATGCATACATTTATATATTGCTGGCTCAAATTTCCGACTTAAACCGATTAAAAGCTTGCCCTATCTCTGAATACCCTTTATGTAAAATTTCAAATTTTTAGACCAGAAATTGTCTGAGTAATTTGATAGAGACCGAAGAGGTCAATTTTTATTTTACTTCGACCCTGATTATGACCACATAACATTTACAATTTTAGGTTCAAATCAAGTTATTTATGTAAGATCCATGTCCAAGGAACTTATATCTAAACTTTAAGTGCTTAGACCCAAAATTTGAGGAGGAGTTTGGTAGAGTTCTCAGCGGTCAAATCCTTGAGCTTTTACCTCTTAACAGCCTAGTTTCTTACCATAAACGGATCACAAAGATTATCCCATATCTCAGTACCGTGTATATCAAATTTCGAGTCTGTAGACTGAAAATTAACAGAGTTATTGCGAAGGAAAATGTACGCAGACACACAGATAGACAGACACAAAGACACGTTCACTTTTATAGATATACTAGCATTTCATCCTGGGTTTGCCCGGATATTTGGAGGTGTATGTAGATCAAAAAATTAAAAGCGGTCAATATTTTAAAATTTGATCCCTATTATGACCCCTTAAAATTTATTGTTTTGGGCTAAAATCAAGTAATTATGTTAGATCCATGTCCAAGAAACCTCTATGTAAAATTTCAAGTGTTTTGACTCAAAATGTTCGGAGTAGTTTGGTAGAGTTCGCAAAGCTCAAATGGTTTAACTTCGACAACCTTAATCGCAAAATTTCTGGCCGAAAACCGATCACATCGATTATCTCAAATCTAAGTAATCTCTATATAAAATTTCGAGTATGTAGAGGAAAAATTGACAGAGTTATTGCGTATGGAAATGTACACACAGAGACACAGCCACAGACAGACGGGCACTTTCACTTTTACAGACTAGCGTTTCCGCCCGGCGTTGCCCGGGTGTTTGGAGGTGTATGTTGAGCAAAAGAAAAGAAAAGGGTCAATTTCTTTAACTTTGACTTCCATTATGACATCTTTACTTTTATTGTTTTTTGGCTCAAATCAAGTTATTAATTTAGATCCGTGTCCAAGGAACCTATATCTAAAATGTAAAGTGTTTAGACACAAAATTTTCGGAGAAGTAGATTTCTAAAATGTCAAATCGTTGAACTTTGACCCGTTAACAACCAAATTTATGGCCAAAAACCGATCACAAAGATTTCCCCAAGTCTCAGTACCGTGTATATCAAATTTCCGTCTGTAGACTGAAAATTGACAGTTATAGCAATTAGAATGTATATACACACACACACACGCACACACGCACACGCACACACACACACACACGTTTACTTTTATAGATGTACTAACATTTCTCCCTGGCGTTGCCCGGGTTCTTGGAGGTGTATGTTGAGCAAAAAAAAAAAAAAAAACGGTCATTTTTTTAAACTTTCACCCTTACTATGACATATGGCCGAGTGGTCCTAGACATTGTATCAAAGTTTACAGTTACCCAAAGGTGCTGAGTTCAATCCTGAACGTAGACAGTGAAAAAGTAACATTCAAAACAGAGAATAAGCAACTATGTCCTAAAGCCTAGCTGGAGTCCGAACACGGTACCCCCGTAATAATAATAAAGGGTTGGGTTCGAGACTCCTTACAAACGGTTCCCCAGTTCGATACAAAACACCTGACGAAGGCCGGAGGGCAAAACGGTCGAAACGTTGTGACAATAACAACTAAGATGAGGAAGTCAGTCCGACAATCTCAATCAATGAAAACACCTCATCTCAAAATTACAGACAATTACTAGTTTGGTAGAGTTCTCAAAGATCATATCCTTGAGATTAACCCCTTAACAGACAAATTTTCGGCCGAATGCGGGTTACGAAGATTTTTTTTCAAATCTCAGTACCCTGTTTATCAAATTTCGAGTCTGTAGACTGAAAAGTGATAGAGTTATTGTATAGGGAAATGTACACACGCACACATACACATACCCACATCGACACCCACATGTTCACTTTTATAGACATATAGGTAGATAGATAGATTTGAACCTATGCAAAAAGTTATATTTGGGTCTTAGCTGCTATAAATGTACAATAATGTATAAATTAATAAAATGGAATTTGCCAAGAAAAGGTCGAACATGTATACATAATGTAATAGCTATTCTTTAATTTTTTAAATTTTATTTTGGAGCAAACCTCTTTATAGTTTAGGCATTGCCGTACAAAGAAAAACGTAAATTGAAATCTGCACTTTTTTTTTCGACTTTCTGTGGTTGCGTACGAGTTGTATTTTTATATACTTTTAAAATCATTACTATTTATTGGACTCAATTTAATCTAATATATAAACTCACTATGTGTGTGTGTTTATCTCCGTTTTTCAAATTGTACCTCCTTCTAGACGGATGGTCGTTAGACGATGTGCAATATCTCAAAACATTGTATTTTTGGATCAGAATTTTATAACAGGTATATAATCGGCTAAAACATTTGATAAGAGGGGCAAAAATGGGGTTAAAACTTGAAAGAAATGACAACGAGCATAGCAACAATGGCGTCGTTTGCTTATGCACACATCTGTAACAGAGATGCATTGATTTAGTAAATTTACAAGTGTATTTAAAGCAGTTGTCTATTTGGTGCAACGAGTAGCGGCCGCTATTACTAACGTCAATATTGCGGGTTCGAACTCCACTGTTTTTTTTTTGTTTTTTACATTCCGATATTCTTGACCTTTAAATGTTACGTAATAATTATACTAGAACACTTTTATATAAACAAAATACGGTAAACTGTTTTTGCTGTAAACGAAAATCTAATATTCCAAATATATAGGATATATTATGTATCGGCTTATTTGTTACACTCCAATAATCAGGTAAATAGATCCACAAATGGAATTGTGTAGTGAATTCATTCCTAAACTATTGAACCGATCATTATGAATTTTTTTATTATGTGTATATGTCTGTATATTTGTATGTATTTGATTCGTTCTCAAATTAATTAACCGATTATTATTAATTTGAATGATGTGTATATGATTATATATTTCTGTGCATTGTATTCACTCCTAAACTAATTAACCGATCATTATTAATTTTATTTATGTATATATGTCTGTATGTTTGTATGCATTGGATTCACTCATAAACTAATAAAAATATCATTATTACTTTTAAGGATGTGCATATAATTATGTATTTCTATTATTGAATGCACTCAAAAACTAATTAACTGATCATTATGAATTTTATATATATGTGTATGTTTACGTATTAGATTCACTCCTAAGTTGATTAACCGATCAGTATGAATTGTAAGGATGTGTGGGTATACATATATATATATATATATATATATATATATATATATATATGTATATATGTATATATATATATATATATATATATATATATATATATATATATATTGAATTCACGCCAAAACTAATCACCCGATCATTATTAATTTTAATTATGTGTATATGAGTATATCTTTGTGTGTCTTGGATCAACTCCAAAACTAATTTACTGATTATTATGAAGTATATATTATGTATATGTTTATATATGTCTACAGATGTCATCATCCAAAAATCATATACAACGTTCCCTTACTTTGTTAATGTATTTATGTGTACCAGGAATTCTATCCAAGTAATAGGGAATTTGACAGTGTAGTACTCGTATGAAAAACTTGTGTAAAATCATCGAGTAGTTGCATCTTTATATTAGAAATAAGATATTGGCACAGTATGCTACGCAAGAAATAAGGCACTTGTGTTATATAGTAATCACATGAAAAAACAAAGAATATCTTACCTGAGGCGTGCATACGTAAATCCCGTTAAATATTCGAGTAGTATAACTTACATGTAAAAAATAATATGCTTCTCCACTATAGCACCCAGATAAAAAGAACAAATTCTTACCCCCTAATGTACAATACATTTTGCTCAACAGAAACTTTCATAGAAGTATTGAGTTCTTTTATTTATAAATGAGAAAAAGGTACTTGTACGGTATATTACACAAGAAATAAATTATTGTGCAGTATCCTACCCAAGACATAAGGTACTTATACAGTATAGTACCCATGTGAAAAACAAAGGAAATGTTACTTGCGACGGGCATAAAAATAATCAAAACCGAAAATCGTGTAATACATTAGAGTAGTATGGCTATGGTTCATGGTTAATATAGCCCTCTGATGTAAAAACACGCTCTCACCTGTGACACACGAAAAGGTTAGCACAACAGAAAATTATGCAATAGTTTCATCTATATTTTAGAAATGGCGTACTTGTACATTATCCTACCCAACAAATAAGGTGTTTGTGCACTATAGTACTCATATGAAAAACAAAGACAATCCTACCTGCGACGTGCATAAAAGTTATTTAAACCAAAAATCCTGTAATATATTAAGGTAGTATGACTTTTAAATGAGAAATAAGGTTCTTCTCCATTATAGCACTCTGATGTAAAAACAAAAAAAAAACTCTTACCTGTGACATGCAGAAAAGTTTGCACAACAGAAAATTATGCAAATTATTTTAATTATGTATTGTACATTGGCCGCCTTAGGCAAGGAAATTTGTGTCCATATATGTGCTGTTAATTTCCTGTTTTAGGGAACGTACAATTATCTCATACATATAATACCCGTCCTAGGATAGGTAAAATATTAGTTTGCTCAAGATGGCAAATGATACATAGACATTAAAAATTCCCCTATCCTAAGATTAACAAGTATGTTCAAAATTTTCTCATACGATCCCGAGCAACGCCGGGTGGTCTTACTAGTATAATAATAAATACGAAATCTGCGTTAATCAAAATATCATATTTAAGCGTATTTTACGATCGCGCAATGTCGGGCCGCCTGCTAGTATATGTATATATGTGCATATATCTACGCACACAGACACACGCACACACACACACACACACATATATATATATATATATATATATATATATATATATATATATATATATATATATATGGGTGTGTCGGATTGTGTGCTGTTAGCTAATGTAAGCAGAAGAGTAGAAGTTTAGCACTTTATTGTTTTAAGATGAATCGAGGAGATTGTGTTTGCAATCTGACGCACGTTTCATTTTGAATTCTTTTTTCAAGTATTTCGGCAGCGTAATTGTCGAGAATTCACCTCAGTTGGCGCCTAGCACTGTTTAATTGCATTTGTATTCAACTCCGATCGATAAAGCGGCTTTTGAAGATTCCGCATTTCAATAAACGAATAATAAAAAACTTTTTTTTTCCTTTTACTTTTACCTTGTTGAGTATTGATCAAGATCATTCTTCATCGCTTCGTGTTGCACTATATCTATTAATATCTCCTGATCAGATTAACCCTTACAGCGTTTAGTGATCGTAGATTTCAGCATTAAGAAATAATAATAGTGCAATACTTTTGAACTACGCAACCACTCTTCGTCAGTTGTTGATGTATTTTTTTAAGAATTACATGTGTCTAATGCAGCGGCCCTTGTCTTAGTTTAGACATCGTTTATCATTTCTGCCTTTTACTGATAATAGAACTGTGATAAGTATATTATGAATTACTCCTTAATATATAGACTATCTGTTGGGTTCCACAATCAGTAACATTTGACTATACATCTTGAATCAAGCTTTGCGGAAGTATACTAGCAATAAATCGAAGAACCCGAGGAACAGGACAGAATATTTAGTTCGGTTTCTCTTCAGATTCTCTTGATAGTAAACGTTTATTTCGCAAGTTTTTTAAAAAACGTCTGTTTAGAAAGAATTTGGGGTTTCTAATAAGTAATAATTATAGTTGGATAAACTTACTTTTTTTACCATTCTTTATATAAAAATGTTATACATAAAAGTGTTTGCATTCATATCTTTTATTATTATGCGTTTACAAAAATTAGTATATATATATATATATATATATATATATATATATATATATATATATATATTTATATTATTTTTTATTCGTTACTTTTAAAACCCATACGTTACGTACCTGTGTTATCGAATCAGCGTAGTTTGACAGTATTACGGCTCGCACCTCGGATTCTATAGTCGGCTCTATATACTGTTACGCCACGGTCAACTGAGGATGGTATTTGCTATTTTTCATCGCTTTAAGAGTTATTCGATATTTTGTTGTAATTCTTAGCTATATAGTAATATTCGAATTTATATAGTAATATTCGAATATTTTTTTAGGAGAGGCTAATATCGAATATGCTGTAATCGCCAAAAAATCAACAAAAACAAAACCTATATATATATATATATATATATATATATATATATATTCGAATATATATGTAATTATATATATATATATATTATATTCGATTTTATATGTAAGTATATACATATATATATATATATATATATTATATCCGATTGTATATGTAATTATATATATATATATATATATATATATATATATATATATAGTCATCCTCATACAGTACTGTTTCGCTGTTTCACAGCTCGTCAGTGCGGCTAGACATAACAATATCATATGAGTAGAGCGGCTAGCAACTTTTTTCTGAAATCATAAAAAGATGTGAGTATCTATGATGATGGGAGAATATATTTACTTTATTGAACACATGCTGTCAATTAAATAGAACATTCTATTTCTCACAAAGTATTAGTAGTATTTCCCCTAGTGAAAATATGTATGATATATATATATATATATATATATATATATATATATATATATATATATATATATATATATATATATATATATATATATATACAGTGATGATCATATTTATTGGCACGGTAAAATAAAAGTTAAATTTTGTCTAATAAATTCTAAAAAAGGGATTAAATATAAGAAAATAACAAAGTATATTATGTATTTTTAACTGGCCTTTCCGATGCAGCAAGCGGATTTTAGAAAAAATAAATAACAAAGGAACAACAAACATAATTGCAAAAAAACCTTGTTCAAAATTATTGGCACGATTTATTTAATAATCAATTGTATAGCCTTTGGCCTTGACTACCTTCCTCAGTCGCTTTTCATAGTTTACAACCAAGTTGTTGCACTCTTCAGTAGTAATTTTAGCCCACTCTTCCTGACAATAATCCTCAATTGAATAAGATTCTTAGGCTTCCTTTGCATTACCCTCAATTTTAATGTTCTCCATAAATGTTCAATTGGATTAAGGTCTGGGCTTTGTGATGGCCACTCCAAAACATTAATATGATTGTCCTCAAGCCATTTCTTAGTCAGTTTAGCCGAATGTTTTGGGTCATTATCTTGCATGAACCACCAACGACGACCAAGTCTTTCAGTCTAGCAGAGTCTTTCAGGTTTTCATCCAATATTTTAACATAATCTTCCTGTTTTATGCTACCTGTGACCTTAACAAGTCGCCCTGGTCAAGAGGCAGCAAAGGATCCCCAAAACATCAAACTGCCTCCACCGTGCTTCACTGTGGGTATGGTGTTCTTAGGCAGGAAAGCTTCGCCAGATTTTCTGTAAATATAAGACACTTTATTATGGCCAAATAACTCTATTTTCGTTTCGTCAGTCCATAGAACACGTTTCCAGAATGCAACATCTTTATCAATATGACGTTTTGCAAAGGCTAGCCTTGCTTTCAGGTGCATAGGCTTCAATAAGGGAGTCTTTCTCGGACGACATGCTTTTAAACCAGATCTCTTCAAAACTCCACCAACTGTATGTCGAGATACATTCACTCCAGAGGTGCTCTGTTCATCAACAATCTCCCCAACATAGATCTTTGGGTTTTGTTTTACTTGTCGAACAATTTTCCGTTCATCTCTTGGGGAAAGAATCCTTTTTCTCCCTCTACCCTCTAAACTCATAACGTGGCCTTGCGATTTGAACTTGTTTATTATGGCTCTAACAGTGGATTTGGGAAGGTTTAGCTTCTTTGAAATCTTATCATAGCCCTCCCCATTGGTATGGCATGCTACAACAAGCTTCCTGACGTCTTCGCTGTGTTCCTTAGTTTTAACCATGGCGATTGAAAATTATAATTTAGTCACTTATAATAGTTTAAATAAATCGCTATCTAAAAATTATCTGAAAAAAATTATTCACTGAATTAGCGTTAAACAAGCATAATATGGCTATAAAAAAGTTCAGAAAGCACGTAAACCGGAAATTGATTGATATTATACTGATACTAAAAGAAAAACAAAGCCGTGCCAATAATTTTGAACAAGGGTTTTTTGCAATTATGTTTGTTGTTCCTTTGTTATTTATTTTTTCTAAAATCCGATTGCTGCATCGGAAAGGCCAGTTAAAAATGCATAATATACTTTGTTATTTTCTTTAATTTAATCCCTGTTTTAGAATTTATTAGACAAAATTTAACTTTTATTTTACCGTGCCAATAAATATGATCATCACTTATATATATATATATATATATATATATATATATATATATATATATATATATATATATATATATATATACATACTATGTGTATTTATATAAATATGTTTACATATATGTACTCATATATGCATATATCAACAGAGCTTTGAAGAGAGGGTGAGGGACAGAGGATGAGATAGATAGATAGCATACACACATATAAACATAGGGGGCAGAAATAGAGTGAAGGATATAGAATATATACATAGGGATACATACGTATTAATTACCCCCATATATATATATATATATACATATATATATATATATATATATATATATATATATATATATATATACATACATAGGGATACATACGAATTAATAACCCCATATATATATATATATATATATATATATATACATACATAGGGATACATACGAATTAATAACCCCATATATATATATACATATATATATATATAGTAAGAGAGAGGGAGAGAGAGAGAAAAAAGAAAGGAAGTCATGGTGGGGGAGAGCGTGAAATATGATGTAAAATTTAAAATTGGTGTATAATGGCATATATATATATATTCTTTTCTCAAAGCAGTTAAACAAACATATATCAATGACCAATAAACAACGTAATACTTAATAAATCAAATAACTTTACATATTGTAGTATATTTTTCTACAAATTCCTCACAAAAGGACAGAGAAAATCGAAAACAACGTATTAATTGGGTGCCTTGCAGTCCGATCGTCATACTTTATATACTCCTGAACTCATTGTTGAAAATGCCAACTTACCTAACACGAACACGAAAAACAAGAACGTTTGTATGTTCTTGTTAGATATATCTCATAATATTTCTGTGATCATTTTTACGGCATACACTTGTTTATTACTTTTTTTACAAAAGACAATATTAATTTTCATTATTTCATTTGACGTTACAATTTTTTCTCTCACTTATATTTCCTGAATTTTGGGTTCTCCGGGACCTATTCACCTAGTACAAACAAGTGCGTAAAATATCTCGTTACCGATTGAAAAAGTTTACCCTGACATCGTCTTAGTCGATTGTTAGTGTCTCTTTAATTGATTAGTTTTATGATAACATTAACTTTATCAGAAAAAAGTACTTGTTTTACTTTTCGAATACATTAACGCTCGTTTAATATTGTAAGAAAATATCCTTATTCCAAACAGCACATTCTTAACTACTGCTAGGCTTAATATATCTTATTTATCAGAGAACATCTGAGAAATCAAAATAAGCTCACCCTACACCATACACTAGATGGAATCCCATTAGTGATGTCACCATCTTCTGTCCATGTGTAAATACGAAACTGAAATTCACCAACGAAAAAAACTTCATAAAATTAATTTCCGTTGTAATATTTGTTCGTGGATCGAATGCGTTCCTTTAACTTTACATAATTCAAGATAATATTCGATTTCGTTATATTAATCTGGTTCCAAAATCAAGTATCCTATTGCTTAAGTAAAGAGTTAAATAGCTAGCTCGACGGGAAAAATACTACTGAAACGAACGACTTGTGTGTTTAGAATTTATTTTTCTACGTCGGCACCATTATTTAAAAATACCAGACATAACAGATGGCCGTTCTAATTGTAAAGTCCGTTATACATTTTTGACTAAAAAGTTCTAGATCTACAGAAAATGTAGGACTATGAAAACGTGCCATCTCATATGGTAAAAAAAATAATTTATTTATTATATCATCAACCATAATTAATACA
This sequence comes from Euprymna scolopes, assembly GCF_053919585.1. Lineage (NCBI taxonomy): Eukaryota > Metazoa > Mollusca > Cephalopoda > Sepiida > Sepiolidae > Euprymna > Euprymna scolopes. The sequence goes on from NC_136483.1 coordinate 95,053,083, forward strand.
CGTTTACAATCAGCTTTACAATATCTTTTGATCCATTCGGGCTGCGTTAAATAATAGGTGCCAATCTCCAAACACTCATCATATGAGATATATACATTACTAGTTATTTATTAAGGTTGTTTCTTATTTCAAAAACTTGGTGGAGTAAGCCTGTAAAACTGGGAGAATTTTTACATCTTCCAAAGAGCAACTTAATCATAGCTTATTTATCTGTTTTTATTAAATTCACATGCAAGAATTACTCGCTCGAATCACTAGGATAAACGCTGTCATTGGTCGTATCAGCAAGTGTACAGCTACGCTGAGTAGTTATTAATTAACATTGAATACTAGGTTTATTGTAACATTTAGTCAGGGTATAATTGTCAGATGAATATACTCATGTCAGGATTTTATTTCAAATTACTGTATAGCTACCGAAAGACACTCGAGGATTGCGTGCGCTCGTCTTGTAGGTTGGATACTCTCACACGTAGACGTTATTTTAGACGAGTATTTTTATTCGGTTGACTTTAATAAGTTGTTTTGTTTTACAGCGTATCAACAGAGTTTGGGTTATTTAACAACGACTCTAATTTCATAAATGTTTAACAAATGGTATAATCCAATTTCGCCAAATTTATATACTTTAATATTTAAAACATTTTACAGATTATATATCTAAGAGATCAATGTATTTTAAATACCTATCTTTAACAAATTATGATTTTTTAATGTATACACATTTTCTAAATATTTTTATTTGTCTGTTTAGGTTCTATGGCATATCGACCATTATGGGTTATCTAATAAACAAAAACAACCTGCATACGTCACGGGCATATTATAAAAGACACAACCCGGTGGACCAAGTTCTAGAATGTAGAATGTAAGAATACATACACATACGTACGTTAGAAATACTGTTCAAACCAGTCGGAGTACTGCGTTTTTGTGGAGTTTTATTTGCAATCTTAAATTCTTAGGTTTCCACGACTTTGATGATGTTATCAAATCAGGTTGTACACTTCTTTTATTTGAGTTTTGCTTGTTCGTTGTATTTTCTTTCGTTTTATTTTCAATTATGTTTTTGTTATTATTCAGAAGTCGTATTAGTAATCTTTATCTCTGGTGACTTGTTGATTCAGTTATCCGAGAACTGTTTTTTATCTACATTGTTATAGATATTTAATGTTGAATGTTGGTTTCGTCTCTGTTGAATACATTTAAAAATATATTCCTTAAATGCAATCCTTTAATTAGTGTTTAGATTTATTAACTTTTCTATAAGTATTTTACATTTTAGTAGTCCCCTGGGATTTTTGATTTGTTATTTCTTTTTTACAATACTGGTAAATATTTTTGTTCTCATAAAGTTTCGACACCTTTCCAGCTTCGTGGAATGGTATATTTTTATTGTGTTGTATCTACATTATTTCTTTTTCTTGTTTTAAGACAAAGCGGGTCCTTGAGATGGTCCGGTGTTTTCATGGCAGTTTACGCATTTCGTTTTGATTTTTTGTGCAATCACTCTTTGTCTGGTTTCGATCGTTTACCAGATTTTCATGCACTTGATGCCCACTGCAAATGTCATTGTGATTACTAAATATGAAACGTTGTTGGAGGTCTAGTATAAATTGATCTAATCTTTTTATTGTATGACAAAACATGGTATCTTCTGGTATTGATGGTTTATGAAAAGGGAGTATATACGTGAGTGTCTTTATATTTTCGTTGTTTCGTTGCTTTATATAATGCTATATCTATTTTATTTTTCTTTACCCCTCTTAATTTAATGGTGTTTCAATTTCTTCTGGTGTTGCGAATGAAAGCTTCTTGATTCTTATTACCTTGTTGATGTATTTAATCTAGCGTGATAATACGCTTTGCATTTTGTGTTGTGGATTGTATATCTAGAGCAAATTTTCTGCGTGTTTATTCATTTGAACTTCTATAAGCAGATTAGCATTTTGGAGTTTTACAACATATTGGTAGGGGGATCTGGCCTACTTGATAAACTTTTTCAATCAGAAAACGAAATCATTTGTCAAGTTTAAGTTTATTCAGTAAGACAATAATAATACATTTTGGGAAATTTAAGTCGGTTTCAGAATCTGAATCGGATAAATAACTTTCGGATGTTTTAAAAGAGGAAGCGTTGGTGGAATGTTGATTGCTATTGACCATATGCTCCACCACCCACCACAAATTTACCTTGGCTGAGATGGGGATACAATAACAATATAAGTTTTCCAAGAACAATTCGAATTCCCTGCCAAATTCTCTATTTTGTTTTGCCTAATAATCTAACAAAAGGCATCCGTTCTTTCTCTTAACACAATTGGCCCACATACCTCGCTTTCTATCTCATATAATAATAGAATTATGAAGTATACCACAAGAGCAGATCAAATAATACGGTTCCGAGAAAAATAACTATATGTTAGCAAGGCCATGCCGGGACCAGTCGATTTATCGGATCGGCCCATATCAGATCACACTTAAGCTCAAGAAAGTTCAAAAGTGATGTATTCAAACCATTGGCTATTCTGTAGGCGGATAACTGCCTATCCGACAAATAGGATCCCGTCTTATACTTTACGAGTCGCCACTCATAACCAATAGGTGGCCTTATTTGGGGAATCTTACCCCCTCTACAAAGGTGTAGTTAACGTATTCTCCGGACTTAGCCGAGCTCTGCGGTGAATTAGTTACGGAATTATGAGTTATATTCATATGAAGAGTAACAGAGAGAGTTGGGGGCGATTCATACCAGCATTTGTAAGGATTTACTGATATGAAGTTACTTAATATTCACTAGCGTTTTTACTACTTAATGCTAAGGACAATCTTTAATGAACACTATGATATCCTTATTATTCATAAAAATAGATTGACGCCATATACATGCTGAATGCTTGTTGATGTAAAATTGAAAATAAACCAAATGTATTACACATGGTACTAGTCATCCTATATAATGAGTAAGCTGCTTAAAATCCGATGAATAAAGTCAGTGATACAAGACGTGATATTATCTCGAAAGAATTATCATATAAAACACCATAATCAATTTGATAATCCGTTTCTCTTTACTTCAGCGATGTAAAGCAACATTGAGTTGGTCATTACCAGAGGGTAAACGTTTGGAAATACCGGGCACCGGGCACTGTGTGATAGTTTCACGATTTTTATTTAAGCTATCTCGATAGAGCAGGATACGCATTCTATTGGGGATTGCCAGTGAATGTTATATTCCATAGAACCTTAGTTATTTGTATAAAAATAGCTAGGAAAAAAGTGTCCCGACGAAAGAACAGAAGTGTTTCTAATCGATCTTAGATATCGGTATCTAAGAGAAGGGAAATGTATCTGAACACCGCACAGTGTCTTATTAACATGTAACTAATAAAAAAAGCAAACTTAAAATGTTTAATTATTTAGGTTCAGATGATTCTAAAAAACAATATGAATAGGCTTTCATAACTTGAACAATGTTTATTTTTTAATATTTTCTCAAATTTGCTGATTACCAAAGTCGCGTTTGTATATACTGGAAACGATTATTATTATCTATTTCAGCATATTTTATTTGCGATTGGTTATGTAATATTTGAAAATGCCAAGGGCAGGCCATCACTTTGATTGGTTGGTTGAATGTTTTTGTTTTACGGTATATCAACCCTTTTCGGGTTATTTAATGCCGAATCCAAAGATTTTGAAGGAAAAAAAAATTAATAGAATATATTTGTTGTTTTCACGTCGGTTACTATTTAACCCACAGTGGGGACCCTAACAGGTACTACCACTCCGGGTCAGAGTGGACCTGGGAGCAGTGGTAATTAAAGGGTGGCTCCACACTACCAAAGCCCACAAGCTGGGGCCTCACCATCGGATATAGTTAAAGGTCATATCCAGGACCCCCATTGAGGGGCTTTTACCCTCTGCAGGGGGGGGGGGCAGTCGGCGTATTCTAATGCCCCACCGATAGGGCCACTATCACTTTGAAGCCAATGTAAACTTGTGTAATTTTTTACAGGATATCACCCAGTTTATAATGTAATGCCGAGGCTATATGATGAAAATCCCGTCGATTTCAACTTATGATCCACCACAACAAATCAGATGTTCGGATATCGACAGAGAAAATTTATTTTAATGGAAAAAGCTTGTGGAAAACCAACCATACGGTTTAATACAACTGCTAATATCAGTCGGTGCAATCGGTGACAGGGGACGGAGCAGATAATAGACTCCAAGGTTTTACATTAATGTTCGTTCTCCTAAATATATGTTCTAACGAATATTTGTGGTGCATCTCTCAGTAGATTATCGCGCCCCATACAAAAACTTTTGGAAATTCTTCGTCCCTGCGCGGTTAATAAAGCAGCTAGTATTCCTAAATAGTCATCCATCTGAGGCTTATCATTGCTTAACTTCATGGAGTTTACGAAAACCGATGTTTCAACATGAGTTTGTCGTATAATATCATATATATAATCATCAAAGGTTCTCTTCACATCATGCAAAATTCGCAGCTTCTACATCTAACTGAACAATTCCTCTTGCACGAAGATACTCGGCTGATTACTATTACATTGTAACGTATTTAATATAAACCAGTTTCAAAGTCGCATCATGTCGATTACGTCACAGGTGCTGTTGTTTCAACATGTGTTACAGGAGATATAAACCATGATTAGATGTGTGAAATGATGGGATTGAAATATACATTGTGCTCGATTTATTAATTAAATTGATGTGTTTATATCTTTTACGACATACCAAATATTTTCTGTTATTTAAAAATGTTCTGTCCTTTCTTTTCTCTTTTCGAGATCACAAAAGTGTTCATTATATAAAATACTTATTTTTTATTACACCTTCATGATGTTTTAATAAAACTACAGAAAAAAAAACAGAACCTAAATAAAAATAATAAAATTCAAATATCTGCATGTTTGTGTGCTCCTTTGCCTTTTTTCTCGCTTTCTTGAATCTTTCTGCTTTTCATTAAGCTACGAAACATCTGTCATTCTATTTTAAGTCGTTAACCATATGCACGGAAGTTTTTACGAGCGTAGAACTATCTGTGTTCTTTCTTTTGCTTGATATGGAAACATTTACTTCCATGTCTCGCATATGGCAGGTGACATTTAGTTAGCGACTTTTTGATGGTGGACTTCCTGCATGTAATAAACCCGGTGAGGTGCAAACTAGCTACAAAGTCTGAGTGCTATGACAGAAGGTAACGCCAACGCTCGAAAACGTATAGAAGATAAAATATGGGGGCTCGTCCGGGAATATAATTTTTTTATAAGTAAACCAGCTAGTCCCCATGTAGTAAAAATTCCGATTAGATGGCAGTAGCCCGAAAAAATGCAACGACTAAGAAGTAAAAAGCAAGTGCATTCGAAAGTAGGATAATCCTTAAGATCGATTTAATGTGTATAAATTATCCGAAAGAAAAATTTCTAGGTTCCACGTAAACACTCCCCCACTAACACACACACACACACACACACACACACACACACACACACACACACACACACATATATATATATATGCTATAATGTAATATTGAATAACTTACTGGGTTAAAAGAAATTATTGATGTAATGGAAAAAAATTGACGCATTATTTTTTTTTTAAATAAGCCTATGTCATCGGATGAAAAACATTCGGAAAATTCATCCCAGAGAATGGAAATATATTGATAATAATATCGAGTGATAAAATGTGTTTATTAAAAAATAGAACGCATTTTTAATAGTAATTTCATTAAAAAATTATCGATTACTTAATTAAACAATCACTTTAATAGTTAACCGTAAACGGTAGCTAGTCACCTTTTTTCCTTGTTATGATTTGTTTTACAAATATAAATACTGTAATTCATTTATAATTTGTCATTAATATATTTTCTCGTTGTATCACTGCTATATACACTCTATTGAGTCTTTTTTTTATATAAATAAGTAAGAATTTTGAAATAAACCTACATTAATTTATTCACGTACACAAACACACACACTATATATATATATATATATATATATATATATATATATATATTTGTATTAAGTGTTTTCCTCATAGACCTCCATGGTTACATTACCTTTTATTCTGTTGGTGATCAGTTTATTTTGTTTCTATTATGCGTTTCTTTACATCAGTATTACTCTATATCGTTTTTACATAATCCCCAGATTAAACGGTGGGTATAATTCTTTAAAGACGAATTATTTACTTTTTATTTCATTATTTTCTTAATAAGGAACACCTATTCTTGTTTCTACTCGTAAACTTATTATTTTCTGCGCAGTTTTCTTTTTCTTCTTTTTTTTTTTGCACTATCGCTTGTTTACTCTTTCTTGCGTAACTGCTCACCAACGCCTCTGTTTTTATTTGAGAGACAGTATTCAGACATAAACAGAAAAAAAACAACTGAATTACCTGCCAATCTTGATGTTTCCCCTTTGTCCGACCTCGGCAGAAGACCCATTGCTCGGCCAACAACGCAACGTAATTCGACACGTGTTCATGTCAAAAGGCGACATTGCATGTCTTCGCGGACTTCATTCAAAATATCCCGTTACGAAAAGAGTGTTGGACGAACAGTAATTGTAGCCATAATTTGTTCGGCTCTGTATCTTTTTGTTTTGTTTGATAATGGGTTGATGTTAGCTAATACATCAGCTATTTCGAAAGCAGTGTTTTTATGCGCAACAGGTTCACATCTCATTGACAACTATTATTCGTGATGAAGCTTCAGAAGATATATCAACTAGTGAGCATATAGTTCGCGTGGAGCTGAACAATTTTCTTATTAGATGCTCTTATTTAAACACTTTTCGCTTGCAAATCTAATTACCAAAACATTTGATTACCTTTTCGACGTTTCCGGTGTTGCGGTAATGTTAAAATGCTATTATTTATTAGTGTGTGTTTATACATTAAGCTTTCCGATAGTCTGCTTTCATGTAGAGCATTACGTTGATAATTTACTTTTAAGGACATTTCAAAATGCACTTTATTTAGTTTTTTTAAGTCTATATAAATTATGTAATAGATGTGGGTTTTTACATATATTTATTTCTTGTACGGCTGTTTTATTTTACAGGATTTCTATTCAACTTAGTGGATAAACTCGTTACCCTCACGCGAGTTTAATGTGTTTATGCGTACTTTTCTATCTTATATTACAAAGAAGGGATGTAATAATGTGCTTTTATAGGTAAATGAGTCATCTGCCTTTGATTTATGTCATGTTATATCCACACGAAGTTATCAAGGGGTATTCTGCGTGCATAGCTATACACTGAGGAAGAATGGGGTCGGCCGTTTACTTTTTGTATTGATCTTAGAAACGAGCTCGAATGTCATATTTTTCCACTGTGCTTGGTCATACGAAAAGGATCAACAATTGTGCAACCTGGAAACCTTAAAAATGGCAATGGTACATTAAACATACTTTTTTACATGGAGGTCACCACTTATCAAGACCACGACGTCACTCGGATATAAGGGTTATTGCGTGTACAGTAATCAATGGGATAGTATCGTAGTAATCGTTAGTATCGGAGATTTGATCAAGAGTCTTACTAAAAGTGTGGTGCATAAGGAATTTGTTTATGTTGGACTTATGAAGACATATAAGTTGTAGTCAGGTGGGAAACAGGCAAACGGAAGAGAGTTCCACAGGCGTGCACTTTTAAAAATGGAGCATTGTTCCTGGAATCTACGTTTTGATTTAGGCACAGATGAAAAGTGGGGAAGATTAGTGATAGTGGTTTCAGCTAAATTGGTGGTTTTCGTGAAAGATTGACGAGGGGGACCAGGGTTGGAGCTCGGACGAGAACTTGCCATGGAAATGACGACAAAGCAAAGACAGGCTTGCAACGTTTCTTCTGTGGGAGAGAGCTTGAAAGGAAGACAAAAGGGCATCCCCCATTACGCCACGAAGTCTATTTTGTACTCTGGGAAGGCAGGAAAAGCTGTTTTTACCAGCTCCAGCCCGGATGTGGAAGCATTAAACGCCGTGGAACAAGAAAGCGTGCATGTAGTTTAGCAACATTGGGTTTAAAAATAAACCTAACGTAGAAATTACACGCTTCACAGTCACTCAAATGTGTCGCAAGTGAAATTATCAGAAATGCTCTTGATAGTACAGAATTACACAATCAGAGAACGAACATTGTTTTTCAATATGCTCTATTGGAAAGATAGATGCAAGTTAGAAATCTTAGCTGAAATCCTGAATGAGGTACAGAGGTAGAGTAATCAGAACAAACTGACTATACTTCAAAGTGATAGTCCCCGAGAGTCTTAAATCCCCCATAGCATAGTATATTTTTCTGTCGGATACGACTTGTTGCAATAAAATGGTGACACAAAAAAACTCTATGAGGCAAAACGACAGGGGATTCATAACACATTTATTATCATTACTTCGTGGCCAAGCAATATTTACGAATTTGAAATTCAATCTTCTAAAGACCAAAATTTTCGGCAGTGTAAGTAAACTATTCCAACGACATGGTTGCAAGCCAGATTGGTAGCTTCATTTAGAAACACAGAACATCAACTTATTGGTAATGACAGTAGTAGCTTCACTTATTTCATTGTAATAGGGTTTTTTTCTTTCTGATTGGACTACTTGGAGGAAAATGACAAATGAACCCCCACTTAAACGATGCCTCGCGTTTTCTTGTGCCATACCTAAATATATACAACCTAGAAAAGTACAAAGCATTTCGGGCGAAACAGAGAGTGAATGGCACATCAATGTTGGATTGTACAACGAGCACGATGAACACAAAAGGATTTTTTTTTACACTACATAAAAATGTATACAGCGTCGAGTCGCTGAAGATCAAAGAAACTTTGTGTTGCAAAACAAATGCATCAAGAATCTTACCGCGAAAAATGCGCTGAATATCTAAGACATTCCCAGGTAAACGCAAAGATAATCCCATAATCACAAGTAGAATACATTGTATAAGTAAAAGATCAATCTAATCTTGATAATGGAAAGTACCCGTGGAGTTATCTCCCTTGATAAGAGGAAGTAATTAAGGAGTAATTTTTTTAGTGATATACAGAGGATGTATGAAAATATTTAATGGAATTCGGTTTTGTGTTGTCCATTCTTACGGTTTACTAAAAGCGGTGATTTTAGAAATATTTTTGTGTCAGTATTTTGATTAAACGGTTATTTTTTTTTACTGATGCAGCACGTTTGGGAGGGATTATATATCTAATTATTTTATAAATTTCTATTCTTTTTGACTTTTTTTTTAAAAGTCATATATTTTTAATTTATTATTATATTATTTAATAAATGTATATATTATTCAATTACAGCTTTATTAATATATATATATATATATATACATATATATGTGTGTGTATGTGTGTGGGTGTGTGGGTGTGTGTGTGTGTGTGTGATTAATGTAATTCTGTAATATTCTGGTGAATGAATATTTGGTTTGATTCTCTGTGGAATTGTATCGTACATGAGAATATTATAATTTGTGAGCGATTAGTAGGCGCGGCTGTCGGTATTGTGGTTGCATATGTGATAAAAGATCAATTAAAAGATTGTGAAGTAGATATATGATATTAAAATTATTCCAATGATAGTTGGTTTGGGATAAAATAATTTTATTTTAATTTCCCTTATTACATTTGTAACCTAATCTTATCTAGACCTCTCTATTTGTTGTTTCTATCGCAGTGGAGTTTTACAAGGGGAAGTTTTCCTGCTAAGGCTGATTCTGAAAATGTCTGACTTGATATTAACATTTTGAATCTAGTAATATTCCGGAGTTCTCCCTGGTGAGTAGTATGGGTTCTTTCATAATGAGATTGTACATTTCTGTTCAATACGGCTCTATTTGAAATTACTTGGAATGTAGTTATATCAATATCGCCCATTTTTCAACAGAACTGCGCAAATTATATGGTAGTGTATATGTCTATTACTGGGTGACCCTTTGCGACATCTTTCAATAAAAATAATTACATTGAAATAATTTTGTCTAAATGTAA
>NC_136483.1:95068117-95170617 GCF_053919585.1 Euprymna scolopes
TTATTAAAATGTTAGATGCCAATGTCGAGTAGTAGTATATTATTCTTATAATTGACTTCTGAACCATCCTATTTCACTTGTCAAAAATAACTAGTATATAATCATCTTATGGCACATGTATTGATATTACATTTCACCCACTATTTTTATGTAATAAATATGATTGTTACCCACGTTAAATGCGAGGCAGTAAGACATGCCTTTAATCGTGAATTCTATTGTGTCTACGCACCCCTGCTAAATACCGCCGAGTCTCTGTCATGTTCCTTTGAGGGGCAGACATTCAAATATCGTAACTTCTTACCACACACAACGTATCATATTAAAGAAATATCTATATAAAATTAAATAACCTTTGCTCACAATACCTCCGAGTGTGCATTTCCTGGAACCGAGCCAGATTAAACTCCTATTAATGAATTCCTTTTTGATAGATCAAATGAGACTCGGGGTTGCCATTTAAATAGAGAGTATGTGTCCCCAGGCCAGGGGAAAGGGAACAACCCATCTTTCTTCTTGAAGATTCTGTGTTGCGTTCTGTATAAGATGAACCATCACGAGAACGATATTAAGGATGCTGCCAGTCGTGATGAGAACGAGGATATTTTGAGTTCAGTCTGGTCATTTACATATACGAGGAACGTTCCAAAATAACCCCTCCTATGTCTATTCCACTCGCATAGATCAGGGGAGATTGAAAATTGATGCTTTATCTTGTTCATTCATGACCTTAAACTTTCATTCTTAGTTACAGATATTGATGGTGTAAAACTCAAATACATATATCTCTGTAATGGGCGTGCGCCATACATTGATATGGTACATAATATTCTTGGCATGAGTGCACTGAGAATGGCGATGACTATGTAGATAAGCAAATTCTAGAGCAAGTTATATTACTCGCGTTTCGGAGCTCTTCAACTCTTTCATATTACGTTTTGAACGACTCCAATATATTACGGTAATACCTAACTTATAACTGTGCATTGTATTTTTGTTACAATAATAACACATGTTTTATATACGTCTGTATGTATTCGTCCTTCGAGGTATTATCAAATACATTTGATTAACATCGCAAGAAAAATATAATTTTATGGTTTACGCGTGGCAGGCGATGTTTTTTTTTATACATCTGAGATTGCCTCTATTCTTTGATTGAAGACTCTAAAGAAAAGGCATGGGTTCATCTTAAACTTCGACAATTTACTTTGAACGTTTAGAAGTGATGATACCCATTTTATCCCGCAAAACAATACGAGGAAATATTATTTCATACAAAATCATGATCGAAGGCTTAAGTGAATCTACCGAATAAAAACAATGTACATACCACAAGTATGGTACCCAGAGGATGGTACTTACATAAATTCATTAGTTGTACAGGGTACGTAACGGAAGACGGATGGTTTTTAGAACGCTCTTTTCTTCTAAATATTCCATAATAGCTTAGGTAAAAATGTGTTTTTCTTATGTACATTATAAATGTTTCGTTGAAATATTTCGGAGTTTCGTTTTCTTTAAAACATCCGTTTCCCGTGACTCAGTCTGCATATAAATGATATTTGATTCGTTTATATTTATTTAACAATTACTTTAAATTGGTTACTGAAATCGAATACAAGCGAAGTCCAGATTAATTCAATCACAGTCAATTTGAAAATGATAAAGAGAGCGAGTGTTACATGATAAGGGCTGTCCCCTTTTCATGTAAGTATAAAAATGGAAAATTTAGTTTAAAATGAAAATGAAATGGCATAGGCGAAATTCGAACCTCGTAATCTAGTTTAGAAATAGATTACGTTCGAGAATTTAAAAATGTAAAACAAAACATTTGTTTAGAAATAGATAAATATTTCAAGAAAAGAATGTGAACTGTCAAGTTTATTATGAAATTTTAAATTGAAAGAATGCAGCTTATAAGATAATGTTTTTAACATATTGAATATAGGTTAAAATTCCTTTTGTAGAAATAGGAAAAGTTTAGGACACGTATGTCCAGGACACGTGAAAGAATGCATATGTCTTAACATGTGTATGACGTCACGGAAAAATAGAAAGTTCTAGGCATAGAAAAAAACTGTAGTTAGAAGCAGTCAGTGAGAAAACTCAGAGAGATTCAGACGTCAGGAGCGAGACGTCACTTCAAGGAAATATGTGAAACTGAATTTTTGATGATGGAATCACGGCCGTGTGAAGAATAAACCATTATGTTTTGTAAAGCTCGTATTGTGTCTTATGATTCCTACAGAAAGGTAAATTCCAATTGTATTATGTATTTGTGTTAATATATGTCTTTACATACACGTCTCAACATTATCATGTCCTCACTCAAAGAGCTTTCACCTTCTCTTCCATTCTACACAACAAAGAAATGAACATTTTCATATACAAGAATCATAATATGAACAATATCTCTCTAAGTCTCTCGTACAACAAAAATCTCTCTCTAAGACTCGTATCTTTACTAATAAGAACTCACGTTTCTCTACCCTGCAACCCCTCTCCCACAGAAGAGACGTTGCGAGCCTATCCTTGTTTTATCGTTATTTTCATGGCAGGTGCTCGTCTGAACTCCAATCCCTGGTCCCCCCTCGCCAAACTTTCACGAAAATCACCCGTCTAGCTGAATCCACTGTGAAAAATTTCCCCCACTCTATATCTGTGCCTAAATCAAAACGCGGATTTCATGAGCAAAGCTTCTTTCTTAGAACTGCACGCCTGTGGAACTCGGTTCCGTCTGCCTGCTTCCCTCCGGACTACAACTTGGATGTCTTCAAGTCTAATGTTAACAAATTCCTAATGAACCGCCCCCCTAATTAAACACTTCATAAAATCTCCTCACTAACGTGATGTACTTGCAATAACCCTTATCCCTGAGTGGCTTCCGGGCCTTGATAAGTGGTGATCACTGTGTAAAAAAAAAAAAAAAAAAAAAAAAACATACGCACAAGTTGTACCCTCTCTCAATGAAACCCCTATATAACACGAGTTCAATATCATTTACTTTTTTAATATATATTAAGCGTGTAAATAACTATTAATTATTATTTGTATGCTATACATTCAGTATATCTTATCTTTTTTCTGTAATACAAGGTAAGACACGCCCAGCAGACAGAGCTTCGGATGGTGAAGCGTGGACAAATCTATTACAAATCTATTAAGTCGAAATTAATCTCTTTCAAACCCTTGAAATTTACATAGCTTAACATGGTTTTCCGTGACTGAATCGACATAGGCACTCAAAGGTCTTTTTGATGTCGCCGAACAGGTAATCACTGCCGGATACACCGGTGTTGGCGGTGCTGCCAGAGCCGTCGGTATAGTCGCCGACGCTGCCATTGAACTACAAAAACAAGCATTCTTCAAAAGCAAGTGTCTCATTTCTAAATTTACCCCAACGGCGATGCACCTGAGCCGCATATGCTAGCAGCGTCGAGTATGATTAAATGATTGATACAAAACTAGTTTATCGATCTGCAGTGTTCCTTGAAGGTTGGGTGTATATTAAAAGCTAAGCATTTTTTAGTAACAGATGGAAACGTGATTGTGATGGCACAGGAAAAGATTACATGTAGGGGATATGGATCGAACGAGAAAGTGTGCGATATTAGTCTAGATTTTCGGTAAAAAAAAACAACTTCATACCTAAATGAAAGATAAAAAAACGTACTTCTGATCATATACTGACTTTAAATTGAATTCAGTCTCCTAACCTTTCCCATACAGCTTATTGCTATCTGTTCGTTTTTCCTCTCATTTATATCTCGCTATCTATCTGTATCTCTCTCCTTATAGCTCGCTTGTATATCTATATATTTTTATACGTAAATACACACACACACACACACACACACACACATATATATATATGTATGTCTGTGTGTGTGTTTGTGTGTGGGTGTTATATACGTGTGTATACAAAAAATTGCAAAATTACTTTTAGTTTTAGTGTACGGATAGGATTCGAGCGAGAAATACGTGCTTTCCTGAGTTATACCTGTAAATATATACCTCTGACATGGTACACACACACATACTTATATATAAATATCAGATATCTAGCTGCTTATTTCGATCTACCTATCTATCTAAATATATGTACATATATATATATATATATATATATATATATATATATATATATATATATAAGGATTTGAATAAAATATACGGAAATTTATCGACTTTTCGGCTAACATCTCGTCAGGAGAAATCGATAGCATACAAAAACAATATTACTGACGAAATTAAAGGGCATTACTGGAGAATTAGAATGTGCCAGAAATAAGAAAAAAAAAACGATTAAAAGAAACATTTAATCTGAAATTGTGTTTAAAAGAGAGTAAAGCTAAACATTGGCACAGTAAGGGAAAGTGGGGGAATGGGGGAAAACGGGCCAAATTTCCCCAAAGTGAAATAATGTTTTCGTTGTCTCCTTTTGCCGGCATGAAGGTTTTCGAACCGCAATGGTGACACACTCTAAAAATCATTTAAAGATTTTTGAGTCTGCTCTGTGTAGCACCTCGAACCACTCCATTTTATATTTTTCAGCACAGCATGGATTGCCAACCAAATGCTGGCCAATGGCATAGTCCAAGGCTACGAAAGGAGGAAGACAACCAGATCCTACCCTCCCCTGTCTGATTTTAGATGGAACGTGCTGGTTCAAAGTTAGCAAATGCAATGATGTTCGCCCAATATAATCAAGCATCGCAGTGGCATTAAAATTGATAAACAATTATTAATTCGGGTGTAAGGCAAACAATCTTTGCGAAAAGAACGAAAAACAGGTCTCGTAGTGTATACCAAATGCAACGAAACAGAGTAGAAACACTTATAAACACTTCTAACAATCTGTTTTGACAATTTAATACTCATCCCAATCCCCGGTAATTTTAAATAAACCGGACATTTCACATGCCTAAACTTTTTAGCGGATTTAAAATCATACACCTTCTTGTCAATGCTGTCTTCAATAAGATCTAAGGGATAACCATTATTGATAAATATTTCTCTGGGTTTGCTTACACCCAAATTAGTAATTCTCTTTATCAATTTAAAAATGCCAGGGCGATGCTGGTTATGTTGGGCGAACATCTTTGCATTTGCTAAGCCGTATAACCCAGCACGTCCCATCTAAAATCAGACAGGAGAGGGTAGGATCTGGTTGTCTTCCTCCTTCCGTAGCATTGGACTATGCCATTGACCAGCATTAGGTTGACAATCCATGCTGTGCTGAAAAATATAAAATGGAGTGATTCGAGGTGCTACACAGAGCAGACTCTAAAACCATTTAAATAATTTGGACTGTCTCTATTGCGGTTCGAAACCCTTCTTAATGCCGACAGAAGAAGACAACGAAAACATTATCTCTCTTTGGGGAACTTTTACCTGTTTTCCACGCATTTGTTTTTTCCCCTTTCTATTACTGTGCCAAGGTTTAGTTTTAATCGCTTTTAAACACAATTTCAGATTAAATATTTCTTTTAATAGTTTTTTTTCTTATTTCTGGCACATTCAAATTCCCCCGCAATGCTCTTTTATTTCGCCAGTAATATTGATTTTGTATGCTATCAATTTCTCCTGAATCAAATCCTTATATAAAGTGTGTACCTCCAAGCATTTTCCGTGCGCTTCATTTGAGCCGAACAAAACTAAGATCTAACAACAATGATAGAACCAAAATAAAAAAAAACATAGAATAAATGTCTAATATACTATTTATTTATTATCGACAAATGTTCAACATAAATGCCCCGCCATATGATATAAGGTACACTTAACGTTATATTATTCCGATGGCGTTAAATATGGTATCACGTGTATGTACTATTTTTTTTTAATCAACAAACATTCTATTAGTGCGGAATTAATTATCCATTTAAACTAATCTGAAAAAATGTGACGAAGGATAAAAACTGAGCGCACTATAGCAAACAGAACTAGATCTTATTGTAAGTGCGGGGAGAAAATAAATATATTTTAACTGACATGAAATGAGTTCTGTTCGAATAACTAAAATATGGCATTACTAGTTGATGGACTAAATGCAATATTTCAACCAGTTTTGGCAATGACTGAAGACGGAATATTTTGCGATTCCAATATTCATAGACTACAATTAAATGTAAAAACTAAACAGAATTTATTAATGTATCGGTGTGTGTTGTTTCATTTGCTCATGGACATCCCGATCTGGCGAGAAAAGGAACATCTAAAGGAATTGCTAAGTTTATGCCTCAAAAAACATTATCATAATATTATTATTTAGACACTATATAAAACTGTTGAACTCTCGCCACACCTCATAGCATGCCGCTGCCTACTTACAAATAATATACAAATATATAAAAATAGATAAGGACAATGAAAACATAACAGACAAGTTGTAATTATATGCTGGTCACAAATTGTCTCCCAGTTATTGATATATATATATATATATATATATATATATATATATATATATATATATATATATATATATATATAACTACTTCATTTACTCACATAAATTTAATATAGGAAAGTGGATGAAACGCAGAATATTCAGTGTAGCTTAATCGCCATATATATTTTATAAATTACTATATATATATATATATATATATATATATATATATATATATATATATATAACTATTTCATTTATTCACATAAATTTACTATACGAAAGTATAGATTTATGCGTAAACTTTAAGTATTTACTTCAAAAGTGCTCAATACGTAGGTAGAGCTAGTTAGTAATTTATGAAATATATATGGCGATTAAGCTACACTGAATATTCTGCATTTCATCCAACTATAGGATTCGTCAGGCTTATGCGCATAAGCCTGACGAATCCTATAGTTGGATGAAACGCAGAATATTCAGTGTAGCTTAATCGCCATATATATTTTATAAATTACTATATATATATATATATATATATATATATATATATATATATATATATATATATATATATATATGCGTGTGTATATATACATATGTATATATATGTGTATATACGTATGTATATATATGTGTATATATACGTATGTATATATATGTGTATATATACGTATGTATATATATGTGTATATATACATATGTATATATATATATATGTGTATATATACGTATGTATATATATATGCATATATATGTATATATATATGTATGGATATATATATATATATGTGTATATATACGTATATATATATATATATATATATATATATATATATGTATGTATTTATTTACTTTTTTATTGTTTCGATTTTCCGTATATTCTTTTTCTATCAAAATCGAATCGAAAATATTAATGTAACTTACATAATTATCAGGGGTGTTTTGCTTTGACGGTAACTTATCTTCGTGTAGAATGTGATGGGTTTATGAGGGGGAAGTACATAGGAGCGAAATTAGAACAAACAATCATTAAAAGCAAACTACACAATGAAGTGTATTGAATTCTGGGAGGTTAAAAATATACAAATAGGCGATGCGAATATTGGCTCATGTATTCGTAGATTTAAAAACTTGGATTTAAAATCTATTTTGTTTTATCCGACTTTATATATAAATATACATATATATATATATATATATATACATATATATACATATATATACACATATATATACATATATATACAAATATATACATATACATATATATATACATATACATATATATACATATACATATATACATATACATATACATATAAATATATATATATATATATATATATATATATTCCCATCACTCGATACACTTTATTGTGTATTTTACTTTTAACTTTTCTACTGTCCCTTTTCGCTCTCATTCACTTTCATCTAATAAACTCCTTTAATTCCACCTGAAAATGATTGGCAGTTGTATCGCCAACGCACGTGCTGACTATGAAAGTTCCATTAAAATTTTCGAATTTGTTATTAAAAAGATTATATCGAAAATCAAAAAAGTACAAATGAATCATAATAAAAATGTTTCCGCTGTATTTTATCATATTTGCTTGAATATATGCACCCCCCCACACACACACATATATACATATATATATATATATATATATATATATATATATATATATATATATATATATATATATTACACATAAAGATGAGTGCTTGTTCTTATATTTAAAGGGCCCAAATAATTATTATTTAATAAAATACCTTATTTTATAATGCAATTAACTTAAAGTTGCACCTCTTATTATCTGAGCTCATCTCATTTATTATTTTACAAATAATACTTAAAAGAACCAACTGTTTCAAATTCTATCCACAATAGGAAAATCTGTATTTTATGCGTTCATAAACATTGATGCCTGATGGAAGAAACTTATATTAAAGCAAAGCAATCACTTTAAATCTAAGCAACAGAAATGCGGACTGAAAACAACAAACGGTCCTGCAAGCGTTCAGCACGTTCGACAAGATTCGGGTCGTTCCGTAATAAACTCATTTCGGGCGTATCTTAAATTGAAATTGCGTGAGATAGCAAGGGAGTTGCCGATACAAAACAGCAGCACATTTAGTAATTTGCCTTAATATTTGCTGGCAATTCAGATCGTTGCTGGACAGCACATGTGTTCGTCGTCCAATTATCGTAATTAAGCATGCAATCACCATAAAGAAGAGTTGAACTCCGTCATTTGGTATAGCTAAAATATTTGGTCATGGTTCAGCGTCGCGATAGTAGAACCGTTCATAGCGAACGTTATGCCGTCCTGCATTTAAATAAGTATATTGTCAACGAATGTATATAGATTGGTTGGTTGGTTTTGTTTTACGGCAGATCAACCTTTTCGGGTTATTTAATGCCGAATCCAAAGATTTTGAAGAACAAAAATTTAATAGAATATATTTGTTGTTTTCAAGTCGGTTTCTATTTAACCCATAGTTGGAACCCTAACAGGTACTACCACTCCGGGTCAGAGTGGACCTGGTAGCAATGGTAATTAAAGGGTGGCTCCACACTCCCTAAAGCCCGCAAGCTGGGGCCTCACCACTGGATATAGTTTAAGGTCATATCCAGGACCCCCATTGAGGGACTTTTACCTCTGTAGGGGGGCAGTCGGTGTATTCTAATGCCCCACCGACAGGGCCGAATGTATATAGAGGAAGAGTAAAAAGGCGTGTTTTTACAAGGACGGTTTACCTCGTCACAAATCGTTCGAAACTAGTGGAAACGATTTTAATAGCAGTTTTATTTCCTCTCGTTCTAGTCATTCTTACTAAGTCTGTCCTCCAGCAAGTACTGCCGGTTGGCAGACCTTAAAAGATCGATTTAGTTAAAGCGAGTTTACTCTAAGAAATATTGATATCAGAAACTGAGATGAATTTTTAGACTAAATGAAAATCCTCCAATAAGAAATGGCGCAGATTTTGTAGAGAAGATTTAAAATCAGTGTATGACTCGAGAATGAAACTACATTAATCAATAACGCTGAAATTCGAATGAAAATAGTGATAACATTTTCTCAGTTTTAATATTATTGAGTAATGTGTGTTATTTTTAATGTTTACAATTTCTATGGTTTGAATATAAAGAATGATTTAATATTTTCTGGGTTTTTTATTTTCCGACTAGACTCTCCCCTTTTTCATACTCGTTGTCGTTGTTTCTTTCTTCGGATTAATTTACTTCCACTTATTCCTAATTTCTGTGAATTATTTTATTTTTCTTACCTTCTTATCATCTTTTTTAAAGATTTCTTATTTCCGAACGTTTAGTCTAATTTTATTTCTCTTCGTTCCAGTCTGCATAATCTTAGCTACATGACTATTAGTTTGTATCTACTACTTATTCCTTATCCTTGATTTGTTTATTTTAATGTCCTACCAAAAATTTCTATTTTCATTCCGTTTCTGTCTTTTGAGTTTCGTCTTCTGTTATATATATATATATATATATATATATATATACTTTCTACTTCTCCTCACTTAACTAATTATTGCACCTTTCTTTTGTGTGTATTCTGTCCTTTCCTCCCTTATTAAATTTATTTTTTTCTTCTCCCCCACTCTCATCTAAGTACATTTTGGTACATTTTGTTTACTTTTATTTCGTTTTAAATTATTCTTCTATTTTTCTTCGGCTTCTTGTCTCTCATATATCTCCTTCTCTCATCCTCTCTCTCTCTCTCTCTCTCTATATATATATATATATATATATATATGTATATATTCTTCAGGCTTATGCGAGAATTTTTAAACTAACATATAAAAAAAAACCTATATTTAAAATAGGACAAGACACTATATATCTACGCTAAATAGCAACACACAAAGGAACGTGTCAACCGGAGGTCAAGGGGGCTTTGTCCTGTAAGTGTCTGCTCATTCGCTGATTAGGAAGGGCGCGGTGGATACTAGAAAGCTAATTGGCTAACAAAAAACTCAATAGAATGTGCGTATATAAAAACGTGAGACAACCACAAAATTCTCGCATAAGCCTGAAGAATCCTAGAGTGGATGAAACGCGGACTATTCAGTGTTGCTTAATCGCTATATATATATATGTTATAACTGACTAACTAGTTCTACCTACGTATTGAGCACTGTCGAAGTAAATACTTAAAGTTTACGCATAAATTTACACTTTCGTATATATATTTATGCGTGTATATGAAGTAGTTATATATATATATATATATATATATATATATATATATATATATATATATATACACACAGAATATTCCGCGTTTCATTTTCGTGATAATTCTTCAGGCATAATCCATGGCAATGCGATGCTGTATATTTTGTGTCGCTTAATTGGCATATATATTTTCATAATTGACTAGCAAGATCTACCTATTCATTATGCCCCCCGGTAAGCAAGTACTGAAAATTCACGCATAAAATTATATCTTCGGATCTTAGTTTATGTCATTACATAAAGTGATATATCTTTATATCTATAAAAGTGAAGATGTCTGTGTGTGTGTGTCTGTGTACATTTCCCTTCGTAATAACTGTCAATTTTTAGTCTACAGACGCGAAATTTTATATACAGGGTACTGAGATTTGGGAAAACCGATGCGATCGGTTTTTGGCCAAAAATTTGGCGATTAAGGAGTCAAAGTTTAACGATTTGACTTTTGAGAACTCTACCAACCTCCTCCGACAATTTTTGGTTGAAGAACTTGAAATTTTAGATATTTCTGGTCTAAATATTTGAAATTTTACTTAAAGGGTATTCAGAGATAGCGCAAGCCTTTTCATCAGTTTGGGTCGAAAATGTTTACTTACTAATATATAAATGTATGCATATATGTCGGTTTGCATGTCTGCTTTAAACTTTGAATAGAGGCAACGGATTTTACCAGCATCAGTATCGTTTTAAGTTAGACCTTCCATACGACAAATATCGAAAAATTGACTAAAAACATTAATATCTTCCACTTCAACTAGTCCCTTTTCTACCGGGGGGGGGGGTCACTTTTTTCGCCGATATTTTAGAAAGTTATCCTCTCCTTAAGATTGTCTAGCCTTAATTAAAAAAAAAATGTTGCTTCCGGTTTGGCGGTGGTCGTAACAGCATAAACATTAGGTTTTACCCCGTTCTTTTCCTCCTTTGTGGTACGGTTTCGAGCCTGCCTTCCTTCTACCACTTTTTTATTTTGCTTAACATACACATCCAAACACCCGGGCAACGCTGGGCTTAAATATATATATATATATATATATATATATATATATATATATATATATATATATTAGTTTTAAATTATAACTTATTTTATTTCTCCTCGTGTCTCTCTTGTTTGCAACTTATTTGGAATTTTTCATTATCTTCCTTTTAGATCGGTATTTTTGTTCTTTAACATCTTATTAATATAGTTCTTTGTTTTTTTCCTTCTTTTTATTGTTTCTTACTGCTTTTTGTTTGAACTTGTCAAAAATATTATCCTTATACTTCTTATTCTCCGTTATACTGGCGTCTTCCTTCCAATGAAACTCCGAATTTTCAGTGTTGTTAATCTATTTTAAATTAGTAACAAAAATCTATGTTTGTAGAAATAGTAATGCCATTGCCTTTTCCGCGCCTTCTTTCACATGCTTCTTATTAATTTATGTAATAGTGTTTTGTTTTTATTTCTTCAACTTTGATTGCATTAGTTGTCTTTATTGTACTGCTTATTGTAGCTCGATTATATTTCTTCTTTTTTGTAAGAATGGGAACGCACTCAGGAAGTATATATCATAAGAATACAAACACATCCCTCTTTTACGAGCCCTTCCTGTGCACAACTTCGCCTTAATCGGGTATAACTATTTTTCCTTACGCTTAATTTGTTACCACTTAAGTTGGATGTCATCCACATGACGTGGAGCTCAGTTTACTAGAATTGGACTCTGTCATTACAAGTCAGAAACGAATGGATATTGGCTGTCCATCAAATACTGACCCTTGGGTTCTGTGCGGTTTTATCGGGATGGGAGAATTGTATTTGAAGTCGTGAGCTGGGTCAACGCCAAATTTCGACCTTTTCTGTCAAGATCATCTGTCTTGTAGGTTGATACCGCCATCTTTCTGCTAGGAAAGGAAAGAATAGACTCAGTGTTCGGAGTGAATATAGAAGGGACGATCATTCTTTGCGTGGTTTAATCCGAGGGAGAGAACAGTTCCGCTTTTCAAGCCACATTGGCACCAGTCCAAACGATTACAAATAACCACATGAAGATTTAGAGGCGCCAGCATTTCGACTGACAAGTGCTACCTTAAAATCGTATGAATGGTTTAAATAGGTGACAGCTTAAGATGCTGAATGTATCTCAACAATCGTAACAAAAATATTTTCTAATTAATATATAAGGTGTAGGTATATGTTTAACTGTGAGCGATTAGCCGAAAATGTATGCATTCTGATTTATTTCTAGCTGCAGCAATGTGAAATGAATATACGTCATTGTAAGCATCTTTCTTAAATAGCATGCTAAATAGACAAGCTTGTAATACCTATGGTACCGTTCATTACATTTTTTCTATATTTGTTGCGCAATGTCTGCATTATTTTGACACATTTTCAATTATTCGTTGACGTATTCCCTTTTTTATGAATCTACTTTTCTCCTTTATTCGCCATGTTTGATATATTCCTTTGTTTTCCTTCGTTTTCTTTCCGCCATATAAATGTGTATTTCTCTCTCTCTCACTTTTTCTCTCTCTTCTGTCTCTCCCTCTTTCTCTTTCTCCCTCTCTCTCTTCTCTCTCATGTTTTGTATTTTATTTCTTATCTTTTAACATGTTCCTACCCTTTATGGGCATCAAACTACTGTTACCTTCTCATATTTTCTCTTGTACTGATTCTTCAATTTCTTTCAGCAAACTCCAGTCTACTGAGTAAACATTTGAAATTTTGCATAAAATGTATAAAGACATAGAGCCAGCTATATATTTTTGGCTGGAAATTTGGCTTCCAAGAGGTCAACGTTCCAAAGAGTTGACGTTTGTTGTCTCTAGCAAACTATTCAATCAATTTTGGGTTAAAACATTTCAAATTTTACAAAAAACGTATTCAGACGTGCAACATGGTTTTAATCAGTTTGGGCGATAACTTGGCTGTCAAGAGGTCAAAGTTGAAAGAGTTAACCTTTGCAGACTCTACCAAACTCCTCCTCCAATTTTGGGTTTAACCACTTTAAATTATAGATGTAGGTAACCTGGACATGCATCAAAATTTGTAATATATATATACATTTGCACAAAAACTTATTAAGAATGCATAGGGCCCGATAAAAACGGACTGAACTTACAATAAATAGTTTATATAATATCAAATACATAATATTTTATATAATATCTAATATATTTTATATATATAATATATTTTATATATAATATATATATATATATATATATATATATATATATATATATAAGTTTAGTGGTTATATTTAAATTCTGAAAAACAACATATAGACACATATATTCGAATCAATAATTTATTGTCTGACAAAAGGAATATATAGAAAGGGTTATGTCGATTTCCTTAATCCATGGATTTTCAATAAAGGGTCATATCATCAGAGGAAATGAAATGCGGTTAGCAAAATGTTCAGCTGTGAATAGACACTTATGTTGCGTATCAGCGGAAATATTGAAAATAGTTTTTTAAGTGGTGAATGATAATTATATGGAATTAATTGGAGGAAAAGTCAATTTGATACAACCTGGGTAGTCCATTATCGGAAGGAGTACTGTGTCCTCCAGGGTTATAAAGCCAAGTAGGCGGAATATTGTTCCAGCCTAGCTGTATATATAGTACCCTGTTTATGCGTTTTTTTATATGTGAGCATGCGTGTATGTTCTATGAGGTGTATATATGTAATTGTGTACACATTTGCATGAATATAAGGATGCTTGTGTATTTGGGTGTATATGTGTGTATGCATGCTATGGATCAGTGTGTGTGCGTAAGTGTATGCTATATACAGGTATGTATATATATATGCACATGTATGTGTGCATGTGTATATATGTGTATGTATGTATGTGGGTGTATATGTGCTTATATATGCGCTTATGTTTAGGTTTACGCAGAGGTATCCTCCATCTTCAGTGTGCTGTTTCTTTTTTTTTCTTTATTTCTTCGTTGCCATGTAGTAAATTTGGAGAAAGAAGTTTGTAAAGAGCCGTATATGGTTTCTAGCGGCTGTATTTGGAAATGTGTGAACTGTGGGTGGCAACGCGAGAATAACGTCAAAGAATGAGAGTTTGAATTAAATTATCCCAAGAAGTTAATAATTTGTCTAAGTAATTTTTAGAGACCGCAGCAATCGTTTTTTTTTTTAACTTTGAACCCCATTATGACCCCTTAATATTTATTTTTGGGGGATTACATCAAGTTATTAAGAAAGCTCCATGTCTAAAATTTCAAGTGTTTAGACTCAAAATTGGCGGAGGAGTTTTGTAGAGTTCTCATAGGTCAAATCGTTGAAATTTGACCCCTTAACTGAAAAATGTCTGGCCGAACACGGATTACTAAGATTTTCTCGTATCTCCATACATTGTAGAGCAAAGTTCGAGTCTGTAGATTGAAAAATGACAGAGTAATTGGGTAGGAAAATGTACTCAGCAGACAGACACTTTCACATATATATATATATATATATATATATATATATATATATATATATATATATATATATATATATATATATACTAGCAAAAGTACCCGTCGTTGACTGGGTGCAAAAACAGCCTATAGAAAATGGACTCTGATTAATGAAAGCATGATAGGTTATGAAAAGGAAGGGTTGTAAATTCGGGTAGGATTTGGGGGTATCAAAACCAAAGCAAAATATGATGAAAGAAAAAATAAAATAAATAAACCCCATAATTTATTATACCGTACCTGTTAACACTGAAACACTAACTACACTATTCTCTGGATCTACATTAAAACACCTTGTTAAACTTTGTGATATATTTCAATTCTGTGGAGGGCAGGTGCGAACGAACACACCATAATTTGATTATACCATTTTTATTATATTATAATAAATACCACATTTCTTCAAACTGAAACATAATTATCAAAGTATACTTACGCAGATAGATATAGTAAGTCTTTATTAAAGTGTGTGCCTATTTCCATTCTATGGCGGCCAGGCGCGAACGCAGACCCCACAATTTTATTATACCATCGCTATTTAAGTTAAAACATATTTATCTTAGTATTATGTAAATCTATATCAAAAATACTTGTAAACGTTTTTTTTTTTATTTTTTATTTTTTTTTATTTCCATACTTTGTGAACCAAGTGCAAACGCAGACCCCACAATTTTAATGAACCGCCGTTATGCCATATCAAACATCCCCATTCCTGTGTCTCTACACATCTTCTATAATTATAATTAATCAGCTTTTTAAAATAGTCAACCGTATAGGAGCCTATTCGTTTCCAGACACACACACAAACACATACACACATTCAGCTTTATATATATATATATATATATATATATATATATATATATATATATATATATATATATGTGTGTGTGTGTGTGGTTGTGAATAAGGTGCTGTAAATAGAGAGTGATATATAAAATACGTGTGTGCTATTGAACGAAAATGGTATGTCAGCGGGTATTTAATACATAAACTTACATTTTGGTCCAACGATTTTTGCAAACTATGCAATTGTGTAATAAATCTATTTTTTAACATGTATCTTTAAAATAACCTTACAGGTCGAGTAAAACATTAATTAAATAGATCTTATATTTACAAATGCCATTAAGTTTTTAACGACTTTTAATTAAATTATCCTAAGAAATTAAGTCGTTAGTTATCATGTTTAACAATCATAGGTTTTAATTAGGAGTTTTCCATTTTTCTCAGCATTACACATTTTTTGTATGCATTACAATGAGTACATTACTTTTTAGTTTCACTAATACTGAAACTCAGGCAGCAGTGTGTCTTATATATATATATATATATATATATATATATATATATATATATATATATATATATATATATTATACTAGCATTTCAGCTCGCCGTTGCCCGGGTGTTTGGATGTGTATGTTTAGCAAAAAAAGATAGTAGTAGAAAGGCAGGCTTGAACCCGTATTTTTTTATGAGGGGTCATTGATATATTAAGTATTTTTTTTTTACCCGCTGGTCACCACTTATCAAGGCCCGGAAGCCACTCAGGGATAAGTGTTATTGCAAGTTCAGTACGATAATGTGGAAATTTAATTAAGTGTTTACTTAAGGGGGCGGTTCATTAGGAATTTGTTTACGTCGGACTTGAAGACATCCAGGTTGTAGTCAGATGGGAAGCAGGCAGATGGAAAAGAGTTCCACAGGAGCGCAGTTCTGAGAAAGAAGCTTTGTTCATGGAATCTACGTTTTGATTTAGGCACAGATAAAGAGTGGGGAAAATTTTTGACAGTGGATTCAGTTAGACGAGTGTTTTTCGTGAAAGATTGGCGAGAGGGGACCAGAGAATGGAGTTCAGACATGGAAATAACGATAAAACAAGGATAGGCTCGCAACGTCTCTTCTGTGGGAGAGAGGTTGCAAGGAAGAGAAAAGGGCATCCTCCTCTAAGCCACGAAGTCTTTTTTTTACTCTGTCAAGGCAGGATAGGCTGTTTCTAGCAGCTCCTGCCCAGATATGGCAGAAGTATTCCATTGTTGGGCGTACTTGGCTTTTACATAGATAGAGAATTGCATCAGTAGTGAGATATCATCTGAAGCGGTAGAAGAATCTCACCATCTTTCCAGCGACCTTGGCAACAGACTTGATGTAGTGTTCCCTTTCAGATCAGGAGTAAAGGACAACCCCAGAAGCTTGTCAAAACATGGGCTTATCCTACACAAGAGCCATCCATTTCAATTAATGCCAGATAGGGATCAGAGCGTTGATGATGTAAAGATAGGAGTTTGGTTTTTGATGCATTAAAGCTAACCAGCCACGTCTTCCCCCACTGAACCACTCGTCCGAGATCAGAAGAGAGAGAATTAGAGAGAACTTTGTCATTTACAGTCTTTGATGTGTTGCCATAGATGGTCGTGTCATCAGCATAGATGTCAACGAATGATTCAAGTATGTGTTTAGGGAGATCATTGATGTAGATCAGGAAGAGAGTTGGGCCCAGGATTGACCCTTGAGGGACTCCAACATTAATACTGCAGGCCTCTGATTTTTGTCCATCGGCCACTACTCTTATGAGCCTATCGGAGAGAAATGATTTAATGATTGAGAAAACATTTCCAGTTATACCGTAGCTGAAAATCTTGTGAAGTAGGCCCTTATGCCATACCTTGTCGAAGGCCTTTGATATGTAAAGAGCAAGTGCCCTAGAAAAGAAGCCTTTGTCAAGAGATTCAATAATCCTTTGAGATGTAACCGTCAGCACATCTGCGGTAGATCTTGCAGAACGGAAACCGTATTGTGTGTCACTAGAAGTTTATTTCTGCTGAGGTGGTTGACTATTTCTCTACATCATATGGATCCCAGCAACTTACTCATTACACACAGGAGACTTATTGGTCTGTACTGAGAGGGAGATGACTTATCACCTAAATTCTTAAATACAGGACATAATTATGAGGTTTTCCAGGGAGTCGGAAAGCGCTTCTCCTTAAGGCAACGCTTAAACAGTTTCGTAAGTATGGGAGCAAGTTCTAGCTGAAGCTTTTTTAACACTATAACTGGAATGCCGTCAGAGTCAGTGGCTTTACTTGAAGCAAGGTTCTTGATTAGCTTGGCCACCTCATGCACAGATATATTAATCGATTAAGATTATATAAGTGTGGAATGGGTCGATCTACACACTTAAAATAAGGCATAAAGTATAAAAAAAATCAAATTATAAGCATATGAAGTATACAAATATAGATGATAAACGTAAAACAAACGTATAAACTGAAACAAATAGAATGCGTATGCGAGAGGTAAAAAGTAAAGGGGAAGATGGCAAGTATGAAGATGGTATTGTACCGTAATGGCATAAGCGGGCAGGTTTGCTATAGGTGGGAAATATTTTAGTAAAGGCAGAAAAAATACGGGGGTTAAGGAAAAAGCATAGAACAATACAAAGGAATATAAATATAATGATGAATGTAGTTATAATTATAGCAATAGTCATAATAACGATACTAATATTATTCAGAAAAATAAGGAGTACGAGTAATTGTAATAACTATAATAACAACAATAATAAAATGGAAATAATAAAACTAGTTCGAATCAAGACACTTATGAAATTCAGAAGGAAGTATTTCATTAAATCTGTCGGAACTCATTCGTAAACGAATTTTCGGAATCCGAACTAATTTTAAAACACGTTTACGTCTTTAACGTTTGCAGGAAATAATCGACTGACAGCGGCGCTGCATGCTGAACTCCAAAAGTAAATTATTGAGTTAATCCATCTGGATAAACGAGGCTGATAAATGTCGGCAGAAATTTGATAATATTGCAAAATTTACAGTAAAATGTCGAACGACCACGCCGCTGTTGGTTGGTTGCTTGCTTGTTTTTGTTTTACGGCATACCAACCCTTTTTGGGTTATTTAATGCCGAAATCCAAAGATTTTGAAAAAAAATATTTTTAATAGAATATATTTGTTGTTTTCAAGTCGATTTCTATTCAACCCATAGTTGGGGCCCTAACAGGTACTACTACTCCAGGTCAGAGTGGACCTGGTAGCAATGGTAATTAAAGGGTGGCTCCACACTCCCCAAAGCCTGCAAGCGTGGCCCCACCACTTGATATAGTTTAATGTCTTATCCAGGACCAACCCACGCCACTGTAAGTCGGCAGATCAATGACAAAGCGTTTATGAAGGCGTTGTTGCCTAAGAAACACACTTATGCGTAACTGTTTCCCTGCCGATTACAATGTTCTCGTATTAAAATCAATGGCAGTAATTTTTAACATAAACGCCCAGTAAGTAACAAAACGAAATTGATAACATGGATGAATGTTTCTGCATTAAAATAATTTTTCTCTTTATTAATCTAGTTATATTGCCTCTTCAAAGTTTATCCTTGAGTGTATCTTGGACTTGATAAATGGTAACCGACTAGTAAAACCGTAATTTTCTAACACCTCATTACTTATGCTGCGGTTAATAATACAAATGTATCTTATGATCTATTTACCCCTTTTATTAGATTGGTAAAAATGACGTTTTTGACGTTCAACATCAAAAGATTATAAATCTCTTCATTAATCGTTATGAGTCAAATAAGAACTATTAGAATCGACACATTTTTCTCAACGAGAAACACCTTTATTTATCCCATTAGAATAGAAATCCGGAGTTCTAGAAGCGATGAATTCATTGAAGGCCAGTTCGGCATCATCTCGGCTTTTGAAGCATTTCTGCGCAGGAAGTTGTCGACATGCTTTAAAAATATATAATCGGTGGGCGAGAGATCCAGAGAATATAGCGGATAGACCTGGGTCTCGTAGCCTAATTCGTTCAGCTTCTACAGGAACAATTGAGCAACAGGAAGGCGAGCGTTGGTCCCTTCATATTGAAGAATCTCGGGCACATACGTTGGAGCGTCTAATGGATTTTGTCAATTTTCGGTAGTATTTCTCCGCCATAACCGTTTTGTCTCGATTTCAGAAGCTGTGATTGATGAGACCGACTGCAGACCACCAAACAATCCCCATAACCTTTTTTCGTGTAATTTCGGTTTCTCGTATTGTTGTGGAGCTCTGCGGCATCCAACAGCTCTGATGGACGTCGTCTGTTGTCGTAGAGGATCTACTGCTCATCACACATGACAATCCGTTCGACAAATTAGTCGTTTCTTCTGCAGAAGAAGTGGAGAAGACACGTACAACGTCGATTTAAAAAAAAAAAATTATAGTTGAATTCTTGCGGCTCCTAATTATCCAACATTTTTGTCTTCCCTATTTTGTTTAAATGAGGAATGACTGTTAAACGGTCGATCTCGAGTTCAACAGCACTTTCTCGCGTCGTTTAGCAAGGACAGACTTCAATTAAGGCTTTCACGTGTTCGTAATCCACCGCAGTTGGTCCGCTATACCGTCTTCATCTTCGAGGCTCTCGTCACGATTGCGAAATTTCTTGAACAACACGTTTGTTAGCGATACTTGGGGCAAATGCATAATTGATATAACGGGTTTTCGGCAGCTTTTCAGCCTTGTTTAAACTGGAACCAGAAAATCGCGAGGATCTGAATTTTGTTTATGCCGTCGAAAAGCCTGCAAATGAAATGACTAAAGAGATTAAGAACGCTAACAAAGAATACGATTTAATAGAGCGAAAAACACGCTTCAAAATTATATAATGTGGGTGCAGAAATAATGTCGTTTTTACATTGATACATATACGTCAGACAACAATATTTTTTATCAATTTGCATATGCCATTGCAGCATATATATATATATATATATATATATATATATATATATATATGAATTAATTAAGAAATCATATATAAAAGTAACATATGTGAGAAAACGATATTGTATTTGCATCCATTAAATATGTGTTCTATTCCATTCCCCCAACTTGTTTACAATTTATTCTTCTTTTCTTCTATCATCCAAAAAGTAAATGTACGAATACGCAACGAGGAAGTCTACCCGCTTTGGTATGATTCAGAACGGTTTTTAACGAACGCCGTTATACAGCGAACATGTTTCGATTGTATTGATTCGCAATCGACGTTATTTAAATGGATATAACCTTTTGTCCTTTGCTATCGCGGTTCTAGCCAAAAGGTTTCATAACATTTATTGTTCTATTCTGTTTATTGACTTTTCTAATTAGTGGTAATTAACTTTCAGACATTTCTGTCCACTCCTACAAAATGCGAAAAAAGAAGGAGTAGTGAATTTTACTCGTACGTTAAGTTGTTTTTCAGTTTGCATACTGTTTGGAGATCACATATGTTGCAAGCAGTTCTAACGAATTATGATTTGTGTATAGCAGGTTTATCTTTCGCTCCTATTATTAGTCTCCATTATAATGGACCACCTTCTTTCATCTGTCTTTCTTTCTATCTCTTTTTGTCTCTTTCTCTCTCTCTCTCTCTCTCTATATATATATATATATATATTTACGTATAAATATACATCTATGTATATGTTTATATATATATGTGTGTGTATGTACACATGAATTCAAATAATAGTAGTATGAATACACACACATATATAAACATACACATATATATGAATATATATAGTATGTTTATAATACAGACATTATTATTACATATGTGCATATATGTTTCAGTTAAATTCCAATTCAAGGTTAGCACCTCATTAGACGAATAGAGAATTCATTCTTTAATTAGGATTTTACTGAAATATGTATGCACATATGTAACCACAAATATTTGTATAATAAACAGCCTATGTATCAGCTCTCTTTTTCAGTGGGCATTCTTTTATACTCACGTGAGTTTCCTTGGAATTATGTAGAGGAAAACAATCAGTACAGCTAATATATATATATATATATATATATATATATATATATATATATATATATATATATATATGAGAGAGAGAGAGAGATGGAGGGAGAAAGATATAGGAAGTATATTTTAAAACATTTCAGTTTATTGATGTCGTGCCCCATATCAAAACGGCTTCTATCACGGTGATTAACTTTTGAATAAAATAATTTTCGACCACAAGGTCATATGAAATTATCTGCCATTTTATTATATTTTATGTTTCCTACTTTAATATCAGATCAATTTTAAATTCAAATTATCACCAAACAGAACAGTTATATTACTTTTAAAGCATTCCGATTTTTTCACGAACAAACCCAAAGAAAAGAAAATAAGGCATAATTAAACACTCTCCAACCCCCCACATTATTCATCAAACAAATAGAACAAAACCGTTCAATACCTTTTCCTTAAAATACATTAAATAATAATATATTAATTAAAATATATTAAATACGCCAATATATATAGAAATAAAATAAAAGCACGTATAATCATCAGTTTAATCGTGCGTCGTTTGGCACTCGGCAGGTCATAATATACTGAAAAAGAATTAATAATTACTGAAACTATTATAATGCACTATATATTTTATATAAAATGCTAAGAGATATTTTTCATACCGCTAATGCAAAAAAAGAAACACTCAGAGAAGAACCTGTCTTCATTTACAATATATTTTCGTGCACATATACATCAACGGCAAAACAATATGTAACACTCTGAACAAACACGAATACCAAAAACACAAACTGCATGAGGAACTATAAGACAAATACTAAGGAGAATGAAGTACATTCGCAAAATACCCACATCTAACGCGAGCATAAACACTGGCAATGCCATCTTTGCCATCAGATATGACAGGGTTAAAATTAGCCGGAAATATAGAAAACTCAAACATAGTAGTAATAAAAAATGAAAATCCCATGAATGTACCGTCCTTTTGGCATATTGCAAAACTAACATTCTTTTTATTTCATGAGATTCGGTTTAAATAACTCGCAGCGGAGACTTCTAGAATCAGCGTTGATCGTAAAAACTGACACAACCAAATTGTTTCTATTGGTTATCCTCTGTAATCATCATAATGACAGGCAAAAAATTGGATCAGGTTACAAGTATGCTATTTTTACATGTAAGCCACGACTAAAAAAATATACGCCATTTTAGTCACGCCATGTATATATATATATATATATATATATATATATATATATATATATATATTTTATACTAGCGCCGAGTCAAACACAAAATCGAGTATACACAGCATCAAGTACACTCAACATCCTCTTACCATCAACGCTTACCCTGTAAACTCGGAGTATTAGAAATTGGCACATGCATGAACAAAATAACTGAAAAAAACAAAAATACCCTAACCAAGGGTAATATTATGAGTAAACGTTGGATAAAATGATGATTCAAATTATTACGAACTTGCCTGCATTCGAACCTGGAATCTTTTGTTCCATAGTTAGAAACGTTATCCATTGCGCCACAAGGCCTGCCCGTATGCCGAAAGATGTTACGGCGACTGTATACAGACAGTGCTAAATTCCCTTGACATGGAGAGATAACTTTTCAGACAAATTTACGAAACCGCCTAAAAACCCTTATTTCTGGCTTTTTGTGTGACTCGGCGCTGTTCGTTAAAAAAAGGGGAAAAAATACATTTTTAAGTCGGTGCATCCGTTCGAATGTTTTATTGGTACATAGGCACACACACATAAATAAATAAATAAATAAGCATTTAGCATTTAATTAATAGTATAGACTATTTTTTGTAATATTTCAAGTAACATTATGTTGAGACGATAAAGAGAAAATAGTATATCAACAAACATGTCTCGTTTAAAAGGATGGATAGTAATTCTTTTCACATGTAACATTTCCAAGTATACTTTTGGTGTGAAATTATTTTGGATTATTTAGAGGAAATAAAACCGTACTTCTAATGCCCCATAATATGGATGAAAGGACGATCTCGTTTCTAGTGTTTCAGAGTATGGGTTTTCTTCCCCTGAAACTTTGGATTTTTAATTAAGTTTATTTAAATATATACCTATAAAAAGAATAGAGGTTTGAGTCAAGATAGATAACTTTACAAACTGCAAAAAATCTATAGTACTTTACATATAAGAATACAACGTAAATAATGTTGCTTCTGTGAATAACATATTAATTTTTTATTTAATAGTTAATCGCCAGAAACATACTAATACATACGTCTCGTTCGTTATGAACTGTATAGAAAATGAATGCGCGCACACACACACATATATATATATATATATATATATATATATATATATATATATATATATATATATATATATATATATATATACACGACGACTAAAATAATTACTAGCCGCCATATTAATCCAAAAATGCAGCCCCTCACTAACCGGATCTCATTTAACACCGTAACAAATATACAACCATTATTTAATAACTACCAAGCAACTAAAAATATATATAAAATAAGGATATTGCAATTAAAAAAGAATAAAAATAAGTCGTTCCTAACCATCCTGCACACAACTTTATAACAAAAAAAAAAAAATATATATATATATATATGAATACATCACGCCTCAAAAAAAGAAAAAAAACACCAAAAATAATAGCAACAACAACAACAGCCCCTGACGATAATAAGGCGGACCGATAGAAAGCATTCAAGGATAACATGGCCGAACAACAACATCGGGGCTCCATTCTATACAACATGCAAGCCGATGTGAAAAAGACCACTCGGAAAAGAGAAACGATATCCGGGTAAACTGGAAAAAAGAACAACTCTCTCGTATTCAACTAGACTTGCCTGAATAATGACTTACTTCCAATATATATATATATATATATATATATATATATATATATATATATATATATATATATATATATATATATATATATATAGGCAGTGCGACACCGGTGTTTGGGAACATATATATATATATATATATATATATATATATATATATATATATATATATATATTACCAATCTCCTCTACTTTTTACAGATAATCAGCCATTCGAGAGTATAACACAGCAAATAAAAAAAACATGTTGTGATGGTTGCAATAGTAGGAGAACAATGAGATTTATGCATTACATAATTGCTTAAAGTCACTCGATTCTTTGTTTTTAGAGTTCGCAAAGTGTTAGAAGATAATGATGGCCAAAATCCTCATGTTGTTATACGAATAAGTACTAAGAACGCCCTGAGAGTTTTTGACAACGGGACTTTAAGCAGCGAGTTTATAATATCAGTGTAAGTGAGTTTCATTGCAAAAGACGTTAGTGTACTTGAAGCTACAATCCAAAAACTCTTCTATGAGAGTTTTCTACACAAGTTCAATGTGATGGAGAAATATCAGTTCATGTCCGAGATCACCAAAGAAAATCGTTTCATGAGACAAACTGAAACATCCTGCTGAACGAGATATGCATTGGGTTATTTTTACGGACGAAAATAGCTTTGGCCATCGTGTAACCCCCAACCTCTCCAGATTTTATTCGTTCGATTATTAAATATGGTGCGTTTTTTAGAGAGATATTAATAGATATCCGCACAACAGCAAAGATTTTCTGAAAATATCCGGAGTCAAAGCAATGAATAATGGCGATCTTGTACACAGCTGCTAATTGTTTAGACCTCGAATAGAAGCTGTCATTGAAGAGGAGGAAGACATCATTGACTAAAATTATACAATTAGAGTACTCATTTCGTTTTAATTACAGAAATGTGGTAACATTTTTATTAGCCAAAATTAATAAATGTTTTGAAAGAAAGGAGCCTCTCTCTCCATCTCATATATATATATATATATATATATATATATATATATATATATACTAGCTGTACCCGGCCACGCGTTGCTATGGCTCAGTTTGCTAAAATGGAACACATGTGAAAGTAGAAAAAAGTTTGATTCTTTTTTTTCAAGAGAATGTACAAATTATTTATTTTTTAACAGATATTAAGAAAATAAACAGAAAAATACTGCCATCATTAATTGTGCAAAAAAATAAATAAAATGTTGATTTAGTGTTTCAATATGTTTATAAATTATGATAAAACTTGCTGAGTATGCACTGTTTTACGGTTGTTGTAAAAATGGAACGGAAACTTAAATTTCGCTTCGTTATAATCTTTCTTATTTTTTTAATTGTGCCCCCCAAACGAATATAATCAAAACAGTAACATTCAATAATTGTACCTTATGTATATAAAACACAAAATATTTATTAAAAAAAAAAAAATTTTTAAGTTAATAACGAAAGGGAAATAATTCTATTTTTAAACGAAAAAGTCAGTTTACCTAACTTACTGTATTAATGCTATTTTTTTTAAGCAAGAAAAAAAAAGGGTAAATATCCAGATACGCTACTACAGAACACCGACCACTCTAATTTGTTTTTTTATAGGTAATTGAGGTCGCTGACAACGAATCTGATAGTCAAACTTGGGGCAAATTTACCGTTTGCATGGTATTTACACCTGAATCCACGAACTTCTTGCAACCATTTTGCAGCTTCCGTTTATGCTACGCGCATGCACGCTGTAGCATAAACGACGGCTTCACTAAGCAAACTACGTTGGGGGAAGGGGATTTTTTTCCAGTACATAGAATTTTCAAATTTTCAAAAATACATTATAGAGCTTTTTGGGTGGAAAATTTAAAATTAGCTGAAAAAGAAGTACAATAAGAAAAGGAAAACACACCAAGTTCGAGTTAATTTATCTGTTTTTTTTTTTTTGTTTTTTTTTACCTGGAACATCGAATTTTCAAATTTTCTGTAAGTAACGCACCGACATTTACCAATTAGAACACCATTTAACATTTTCCGCCCTTTACATCACATTCACCCCCCAAAAAAAACAAATTAGAGTGGTCGGCGGAGTTTGTATTACTGTACACATAGATTCGAAAAAGTTGTCAAAAAACAAATATATAACAAATAAATGTTATCAAAGGCAAGATAAGTTACTTATCTACCAAACTGGATATATTTTTCGTGTTTTTATTCAATGTAACATGTTTATGCAGCTCGAAAAACATACAGTGTTTACCGATGTATTGGAAAATGCAAGATGGCGTCTGATTCTTTCTTTAACACGGTAAGTTTGGGAAAAGGTGTTATAAATAAAAAAACCCAGATAAAATACTGTTAAAAACTCGCTCAATATATGTTACCGTGACATAGATTGACATATATTCGGCGGGTTTTTAATAGTATTTTGTATAGTTTTTAATTTATAACACGTTTTCCCAAACTTACCGTGTTAAAGAGAGAATCAGACGCCATCTTGAATTTTCCAAGTCATCGGTAAACACTGTGTGTTTTTCGAGCTGAATAAATATGTTGGGTTTGTATTACTGTGCACATAGATTCGAAGAAGTTGTCAAAAAACAAATATATAACAAATAAATGTTATCAAAGGCAAGATAAGTTACTTTTCTACCTAAGTGGATATATTTTTCGTGTTTTTATTCAATGTAACATGTTTATTCAGCTCGAATACCATACAGTGTTTACCGATGTATTGGAACATTCAAGATGGCGTCTTATTCTATCTTTAACACGGTAAGCGTGGGAAAAGATGTTATAAATAAAAAACCGGATAAATTCTGTTAAAAACTCGCTCACTACATGTTACTGTGACATAGGTTGACATATATTCGGCGGGTTTTTAATAGTATTTTGTATAGTGTTTTATTTATAACACCTTTTTCCAAACTTACGGTGTTAAAGAGGGTGTGAGACGCCATCTTGAATTTTCAAATACATCGGTAAACACTGTATGTTTTTCGAGCTGAATAAATATGTTACATTGAACAAAAACACGAAAAATATATCCAGTTTGGCAGAAAAGTAACTTATCTTTCCTTTGATAACATTTATTTGTTATATATTTGTTTTTTGACAACTATTTCGAATCTATGTGTACAGTAATACAAACCCGTATTTTGTATAGTTTTTTATTTATAACACCTTTTTCCAAACTTACGGAGTTAAAAAGGGTGTGAGACGCCATCTTGAATTTTCAAATACATCGGTAAACACTGTATGTTTTTCGAGCTGAATAAATATGTTACATTGAATAAAAACACGAAAAATATATCCAGTTTGGCAGAAAAATAACTTATCTTTCCTTTGATAACATTTATTTGTTATATATTTGCCCCTCCCCCCCAAAAAAAAACCAAATTAGAGTGGTCGGTGTTCTGTAGTAGCATATTTGGATATTTACCAAAAAAAATATATTTAGGTTTGACTATAAATTCCTAAACTTATTTCACCCTAAATAATTTAGGTGACTGAAATAGGAATCTAATTGAATCTTTAATTTCCTGAATAGTATCCGATAATTCATTTTTCTTCGAGTTATATCGAATACATTAATACGGACTTCAGGGGCTTTTTTCGTAATGTTACTGTAAAAATTATTTTTTATTGTTACAAATTACGATGCTTTAAAAAAAAGCAAAAATAAATTCTTGCGTTTTTTATTTACTACTGAAAACCATAACTTTAGTAAAGGTATTTTTTGTTAAAACAAAATAAAACATTTTCACTAAGAGTTAAGTAAAAATAATTAGTTCATTATATTCTGCGATCATTATTTGAAAAATACTGCAATTTTCATTAAATTCGTTAATTTCCTGATTTTTGGTGAATTTTTAAGTAAAGGAAGGAGTCAAAATGTGTATACACTTTGAGCGTCGGCATTCAGTTTGAAACAACGTGTGGTTAATTTAAATATCCAGTTTGGCAGATAAGTAACTTATCTTGCCTTTGATAACATTTATTTGTTATCTATTTGTTTTTTGACAACTTTTTCGAATCTATGTGTACAGTAATACAAACCCAAACTTCGGAGGTTGGAATCCCCCCACCTAAAATGTACTTGGAAAAATCGATTTTATAGTGAGATTTAAGAATGGTTAGTCGAAAAAAAAAGGTGAAAAACAAAACAAATAATCAACAAATAATTGTTACCAATATGTTACTTATTTTTTTACTTACATTGAATTTTTTCAAGCGCTTTACTTTGTTTTTTGGTAATCTAATGCGGATGTGTGGGTGACAAATACCTCCAGATTTTCTAGAATTTTCCGCTAGATTGTAACCGAAATATCCAGATATAGCAGGAAAACCGCTAAATTGTAACACTGGTCACGTGACAGGAAGCGGTAATAAATACTTGTCCCTAAATAAAAAAAAATGGCCTCTCGGTAAAAAGAAATCCACCTTTTTATCATAGAAAAATTAAGTATAATGTTATAATTAAAAAGAAATATATAAAAACACACATGGATATAGTAAACATATTATACCAAAACGTGGAAGCCATCCGTCCAGTGGTTTTTAAGACAATTCATACCGAACGAACCAACATTTACATTTATATATATAAATATATATATATATATATATATATATATATATATATATATATATATATATATGCTTCTCACCTTGTGTTGAGCATATTGAGAAGTGATACACGAATAACCATTAGCGTATAAGCGATGCTCTTTGTGTAAACAAATCGAGCAGAGGTAGTTCGGACGATGTCAAAACATCGTTAAACTCATGACTCATACAGCAGCCGCCGATAGCGTAGTGGTTAGGCGCCTTGACTGTCGTACAGACGATTGTGTTTCAATCCTGGTTTAAGGCCGTTGCTACGTTGCTAGTCTAGCCGCACTGATGAGCTGCGAAACAGTACTGTATGTGGATGCTTATATATATATATATATATATATATATATATATATATATATATATATATGCACAAACACGATATATATATATATATATATATATATATATATATATATATATATATATATATATATATATATATAAAGTTTGAGAAGAAGATACTTGCGTATATTTTTCTTTGGATGCCAAATGATGTTATTTTAAATAAGTTTTTGTTATATTACCTTAACTTTATGTTGGATTTTAAAGAGCGTTACTCGCTCTATCTATCGTTTAAAACCCAATCGCTTAAAAATAAGTATATAGTCCTTTCAGAACGTAGAATACAAAGTGGTTAAAAAGCAAACCGCAGATATTTCAATTTTTAATTTGTGTCGAAAAGTTCCTGAAACAGCTTGCGATGTCAACGAAACATTTGACGCAGGAAGCAATACTGAACGCACATCACATGGGGGCCTCTGAAAATTTGGCGACGACAGAAACTTGAATGTGGACTACGATCTATTAAGAACTTTCTTCTAAACCTATCAATGCACAACTGCTCGATAACATGCTTCTGAATTAGA
Organism: Euprymna scolopes; assembly: GCF_053919585.1. Lineage (NCBI taxonomy): Eukaryota > Metazoa > Mollusca > Cephalopoda > Sepiida > Sepiolidae > Euprymna > Euprymna scolopes. Next base: position 95,098,421 of record NC_136483.1, read on the forward strand.
CGTGACGTATTCCACTATTTTCGACGACTTGAGGATGATTGGGAAGACAACAACAAATTTGTTAAATAGGTGTCTCACGAATTGACAGACAACCAAAAGAAACGCTGTTATGAAGTGTCACATTTCATTCTTTTTACAAAACAAAAACGACTCCTTTCTTGATTGGGTTGTTTTTTTCGATTAAAAGTGGGGTTTTTTCGACAACCGGTGATGCTCACCTTAGTGGGAAGAGGCCACTTAAGCTCCACAACATATCGCAAAGCCATAGTTGCTTCTAAAGGAGCGCATGCTGACTCTTTGTTTTTCTGGGCCCAGTTTAATCCAATACAGTGCGTAAATGCAGGCGAAACCATTATGATGGAGAACTACTCTCAACAAATTATTTTTTTATTATAACATTTTCATCCCAAACAAGACACATTGCCACTTGGGTGTAGGGTGCTACTATAAGGGACAGCAACTGTTGGGGCACTATGTTGGGATTTGGGCAGCAAGATGTCGGTTCACGTTACACTTGAACTTCTGCATGTCAGTACAGTTAGGGAAGCAGGGACCTGGAATGGAATTCCAGAGTCTAGCGGTTCTGGGGAAGAAATATCTTTGACATCTAGAGATCTCTACTGCGTGGGGTGGGATTTAGCTGCCTGTTGGGTTTGTCGAGGGTGTCTACGTCGTGGGGGCACAAGTGTCTGCAGTTCGTCAGCGCATTCACCATTAAAATACTTATAGAGCAGGTAGAGGGATGCAACGTTCCGTCGATGAGACAGAGGCTGAAGCTTAGATGCCAGTTCAGGGTTTATAAGATGGGCGACTCTCTTTTGAACCTTGTCTAAGAGCGAGAGACTAGCAGCAGATGCACCAGCCCAAATGTGATAACAATACTCCCTACATGGGCGAATGGTGGTCTAATAGAGGTACAGGATACTTTCAGGTGTCAGTAGTTTTCTAGCACGGTAGAGAGTGCCTACCCCTTTCGCAGCCGCCCTGGCAATGTTTTCAATATAATTGTTCCAACTCATGTTTCCTGTGAACGTTAGGCCAAGCAGTTTGAAAGGTGCACTCTCAGACAGAGTCACTGGTCATTGCTATTGGTGACAGAGAAGGTTTCTTTAAATTATTTAAGGAAACCAGTTTAGTCTTGGCAGAATTGAATGTGACCATCCATTTATGTTCCCATTCCACTACAGATTGGAGGTCATCCTCTTACCATTTCTTTTGTTATGTATTCATTTTTTCCTGTCATGCCTGCTATAAAGTGTGGCGTCATCAGCATATATACACATCTCAGAGGCAGTTTTTTTTCGGGGAGGTCATTAATAAATATTAGGAACAATAGAGGGCAAAGGGTAGACCCCTGAGGCACTCCCGCCTTTATATAACACTGTTTAGATGTACGGCCGTCGAGGACAACCTGGATTTTTCTCTTTTCTACGAAGGATGAAATGCATCAGAATATATATATGTATATAGATATCTCTGTCTGTCTGTCTGTCTGTCTGTCTCTCTCTCTCTCTCTATATATATATATATATATATATATATATATATATATTATGTATATATAGATAGGTGTGTTTGTGAAGACATATTTACATTTTACGTCTTATTTGCTTTAAGCTTCGACATCGTTAAATTTGAATTGCTATTTCACGAGATTTTTTCGTCTTCTGCCAATTCCTTGCACCTGTAAAAAGGCACATCCTCTGATCGAATATGTGGGACACGTTTTTTAATTTTTTAATTTTTCTCTTTCACTTTCTCATAATTTTCAAATGTATATTTTAAACTCATTTCCTTTTAAAGATGGGTTAACTAATTTCTCTATATTTTACTGTAAATTGAATGGGTTTATTTTATATATATATATATATATATATATATATATATATATGTATATATATATATATATATATATATATATATATATATATATATATATATATATCTGTGATCACATTAAAACGAGGAATAAATGTATATCCAAATTATAAAAATGTTAAACTATTACCCGTATAGGAATGATTTTACAAGTAGTAATTAAATTTTTTCAATTAAGGTTTCATATGTTTAAAGAAGTGAATATTGTGCAGCATTAGCAGTATCAGAATTTTTGTATGAATTTTTGACACCCCTAACACGAAACTGCGAATACAATATAAAAATCTCGTAATTTCTCTGTTAAAAGTGTGTTATTTATTTTCTTTATGGATTATACTTCCAAAATAAACTATTACAGTTGTTTTAAAAGTAATAAACATATTTTTTTGTTTAAAAAACAGTAATGAATTTTCCGAACTCAATATTTTTCAGTTTTTAAACTTTAAAAATCTATCAAAATTTTTCTATTGATTCTATTTTTACGATATTTTCAGGGTCAATGTGAAATTTTATGTTCTTTCCAATAAACTGAATATAATATTTTAGACAAATTTTTTTTTTTAAATTCACGCCCCCCCAAGTGTCACCCATTTTCAACTTTCTCTTAAAAAGTAAATAATTAATTTATGTCGTGGAGTTTTATATATCACAAATTGAAGAGAAAAGGTCAATAAATAATATATTCAAATTTAAAACAAAAAAAAATCCCTTTTTTAGAAATTTACCTGTAAAGTCCGAAGTTTAAAACCTTATTTTATAAGAACACATTGTTTTTTTTTGTCTTTTTTTTAATGAAACCTTGGTCCTTGCTCCCTTAATTGAAAAAAAATTAGGGCTTGAATTACATTTTTCGAGGAGTTATAAGCTTGGAAAGACAGGGGGTCGAATAATTCACGACTCTCAGTTTTAAATGTCTATTAAAAAGTAAATAATTAATTTATGTCGTGGAGTTTTATATATCACAAATTGAAGAGAAAAGGTCAATAAATAATATATTCAAATTTAAAACAAAAAAAAATCGCTTTTTTAGAAGTTTACCTGTAAAGTCCGAAGTTTAAAACCTTTTTTTAAAAAAAAACACATTGTTTTTTTGTGTTTTTTTTTAATAAAACCTTGGTCCTTGCTCCTTTAATTGAAAAAAAAATTAGGGGTTGAATTGCATTTTTCGAGGAGTTATAAGCTTGGAAAGATGGGGTGGAATTATTCACTATTTTCACGAAATTTATGACACTGCTAGTGCAGCATACATTCAAAGCTATCTAATATATTTTATTGTATACCTTATGATTATATGTACTCACCCAAAAGGTGTGTCGAAATGCCTAAATATGAATGCAAGCCGCACAAAAACCTGTGTTTTTAATTATTGACACATGGATTTGATTAAACGTAGGAGCAGGTTTGTAAGTCATGATATTTTTTTCGATTTGACGATGGTTGTATTTATTTGAATCATTACGTTTCATGAATTATTTTCTTAACAACTCCTAAAGAGCTCCGAGCTAACGGTTTTAAAATCCGTTCATAATAATAAAAGTACGATTCACTCTATTGTGACTGTTTGTTTACCAACGTACTAACAGTGTCCAAACATTTTATAAATACATTGAGTAAATTCTGATTAAAATAATAACTATATTCAATTAATTATACTTTAGTCTACGCCATCGAAGCAGAAATTAATAACTAAGTAAAGAGGAATGTTAGGCACATTCAGCGGTTAATTTTAAATTTGTTTGCTTAATGAACTGTGCCGCGTGATACTACTAACCGATTAATTTGTGGTTTACAAAATCAGTTAATCAAGTTAAATATGTTTGGTGCTATTTAAAAACAACACATTTTGTTATGAAAGCGTTTAGGGTATATCAGCCATACTTTTTAGATTTAATATTTTATAATTTAATGTTGAATGCAGAAGGCTTTATAAAATTCAGAGCATAACTGTTTACGTAATCTAATAAGATTAGATGGCTCCGAATTCGTGAGCCGTGTTGAATTAGAAGTCCACACTTTTATTTTGTTATGTGTGATTATTCTTGTAAGATGAATTATACTTTCAATCTGAGTTATTAATTAGAAGAAAAACATTACGTCATACACACATGTGAATACACCAAAAATGTATATCTTAGATGTTACTCTTTAAGTTTAGACGTGCTGTATTCGTGTTATTATCATTCAATATAATAACAGGCAACGCGGCAGTGCTCGCTTGCAAAGTACACTTAAATATTATATTTTGATCAGTGCAGAATTCGTATTTTTATTATATTATATTGGACACAGTATTTTAAAAATTGACCTCGCCAACGGGAATCGAAACCGAAATGTTTAGCTTACGATTTAATTTTCCCTTTGGCATTAATGCCTGAGCTATGAGAACATGTTTGCAAAACTAAAAATGTAAAAAGGAACCTAGAGCTATTACGTTACTCATGCATATCCGTAATGCTGTCGTGTGACCTTCACCTGGCAAATTTCATTTTTTTTTAATTTTCAAACTTTTGCACTGATCTTCCCCGGTTAAACTACAAATATAAAGTTTTGCATGGATTCAAATACATTATATATGAAGTTCATGTTTGTAGACAAAAAAAATGGCCAAAGTTTAGTAGACAACATTTTTTAAACGAATATACATATGCATATATGAGTATATAGAAAGTGTTTTGTGGTTACTATAACCATTTTACGCAAATATTACGCAAGGATACATCTGCACGCCTAAAATTACACCTAACGGTTTACTAAAAATGATCATCCCAGGAGAGGACTAAAAAATTGAATAGGAAAGTAATTAAAATGAATGTTTAAAAGAAAATTCTAATTACCTAGATCTGTTTTTCCAGCTGAATACAAGTCCACGACCTATATATAACAAAGTTGTGTTTTCTTTTTAAATAATAAAAAAGGCTTATAATATGAATATCAAAACACACAAAACAAGAAAAACAAATTCATAAGAATATAGTTGCTCTGACAATAAACAATATTTCTAAAATAAATATTTTTCTCAGCTTGGATTATGAGCTAAAGACAATTCATAATCAACTGTTGTTGTGCGAGCAAGTCACGTAGAAAGGCATATGCCAGAATATAGATTAGAAATAGATATTTGTATTTACACACAGAAAGAACACTTTGAAAATGAAAGTCGTAGTTCCTTACCCTAAGATAGCTTACCACGATATATACACAGTATTTAACGGTCTCCCACCCCGAGAGGATGTGAAACAAGTGCAAAGTGTGGATGAGACAATCCCCTAAAATAGCAACAATATGGTCCTGAAAAATGAATATGCATAGTTCTAACGGCATCCCACACTTAGGACGCCTAAGGCAAAAAAGCGATAAAGCTGATTTTCCTAAAGAAAAGTAGAAAAACCTGGGAAGGTAGATCACTTAAGGCTATACAGAATAGTTGCATCAGTTGACAACTCGAAGGTAACAAAAGAAGCCCTATATGTGTTACTGATTGACGGGTTCGGAAACTCGACTGGTGTACTAGAAATAGACATAGATCATTATAAGTATTAATACCCCTCAGCACCTGGTGGAACGAAAAATTTACGCCCTAGAAAATACATGATTTCATTTCAGTTTAGTGAAAATAGGTTTTCTTTCTTTATTTTCTTTAAGGCATGCTATCTACTAATTGACCAGTTGTGTACAAATCCAAAGAGCGATAGGAGCCATCTACTATGTCTGAAATTGACAATATCCAACAAGCAAGATCAGGGATACGCAACTGTACAACTTAATCTCTCTACCGATCCAAGTTATAACAACATGCCCCTTGCTAGCAGACTCAAATTGAATCTCTGGAGTTCCACGAATAATAGTGACGTGCCAAGGTGAAAAAAACAAAGTGTCCGGCCACAGTTATCGTCTTTGGTGTCGTTTCAATTGAGGAACACCTCACATTTTTGAAATCGGCTTTAAAGTAAACACAAAAGTGTGCTGAATGGTATGATACCCCCCCCCGATGCAATGAGGTGGCTGCCGGCAGAATCTGGGTGGAACAGCAGGACTCAGCGCCGGCACAAAATCTGAGGAGACCTAGGCTGTGTTTTTGAAGGAGTGCTACGACTGTATACCCTTCTGTCACTGGACAGCTTCTTTCTCTGACCTGAAGCCGCTGGATTATTCGTTTGGTAATACGTTGAGAACATCACCAGCATACCATCCCATAAATCCACAGCCAGCCTGATCGAAACCATCCGCCTGTTATTCACTATTAACCGATTATTCGTTGAGCCCCCGCAGGTGCTTGTTGATAGGCATGCTCCCAGTTCCGAACAGGCACCGACGCAGTGATCTAGATTGAAGGCGGTTATATTGAATAAGTGTCAGCTACAATATCAAGTTAACTGAATTGAGTTTTTAACAAAAGTTTAAAAAGTAAGCTGTAATTTTGTTTTTCTAGAGCGACAAGTTTATCGTTTTACAGTATATATGTTTAGTATTCTGAAAAAGCCATATCTTGTGTATATTTGCGTCCCTACAAAATTAAACATATTTTTAAAAAAATTAACTTCACATGTCACCCACTTCTTTCTTTGACGTCAATGTTTTTGTTACATACTCTCTTACTCTATTTCAAACAAAAAACACCTATTAATTCCACTGCTCTACTGCCGGCATCGTTGACTGGATACACGTATTTAACAGAACCATAGTCTAGCTTTAATAGCGCCTCTTCTAGGGATTTTACGTTCCACACCCAGAAGCGTGTCAATTAAACCATCCACCATTATCGGTGTTGTCATCAGTTAATAGATCAGAGTTTTCTATAACGATAATGATAGACCAGAGTTTAGTATAACTATACCGATAGATCAGGGTTTAGTATAATGATACCCGATGTGTGTGTTTTCGTTGGCGTAATTTACCTTTAAAAGGTAAATTACACAAACGAAAACATAAATATGAAAATAAGATGCAAAATAAAAAATAGCACGACTAATCAAATGATATGCGTTTTTCTGCCTTTTTAAACTAAATGAATGTCACCAATTCACTGTCAGTGGAAATAAAATAATTCGCATTAAATAACGGAAAACATGCGTAATATTTTAATGTTTCAAATTTAATTAATTTATATTATATATTCTTTAATGCTATATCGGAAATCACGACCCAAGGAAATGAACAAAAAAAAGTTACAACATTTCTGAAAACTAGAATCTCATTTCAAATTAATTACGAAGCTATTAAATATTCTTTATGTTAGGTGCATCTTCGTGCCTATATCAGCTGCTTTTTCGAGTATTATGTAATATTTTTTGTGTAAATAATAAGTCCAATGATAGTCGCTCAGACTTTAGAGTCGGAAAAATTGCTGGAGAAATAGTTGGATCATTATACCACATCAGTGTCTCTACCTCCTGTACACCAGTATTCATATAAAAATCGAATACATCTCATGTTATTATTTATACATATTGGGTTGGTCTTCCAGAAACATTATGTTATGGTTGAGAACAAGATTTTCGGTTGTGTTGTCACACTTGAAATAGTATCCCGATCGACAAAAGTGAAAACTGTGTTACAAATTGGCTAGAAGTGTAGGTGAATCATTTTATAGCTGGAGAAATTATCTGGCAATAAGCTGCGATAAACGTATAAAATATAAAATAAGGTTCTTAATTAGGCGGTGGGATTACTTTTCGCAGTCACGTAACCCTAATTTCTATTAGTTTCTCCTGTCTATTCCTCAAATTCCACGAGCCACGTATTTGCCAACAACCTGCTAATTTCAAGGACGGAATCTATCTATTTCACGTTTGTCGTTTGATGATGTTGACGTTAAAGTACAATATTTAGATCTTTACATCAACTAACTACATGTGCTGTCTGGAAGGCAAAATATGGAAGGGTGGCAAATGCTCGGTTGAGCTAAAAATTATGGTATCTCCTCGCCAAACCTTCACGAACAACACTCGTCTAGCTGAAACCATTATCAATAATTTTCCCCACTCTTTATCCGTGCCCAAGCCTAAACGTAGATTCCGTGAAAAATAGCTTCGTTCTTAAAACTGCAAGCCTGTGGAAGTTTCTTCTGTTTCCGTACATTCCAACTGACGACTATATATTCGTTTTAATGTCACACGTAAACAAGTTCTCGATTAGCCGTCCCCTTGAGTAATCCAATTTACTAAATGTCACGTTGTAACGATTACTACGATATTCTCTTACTGACTACGGTGCACTCATTAACCCTTATCCGGGGTCCTGGATATGACGTTAAAATATATCCGATCGTGAGGTCCCAGATTACGGTCTTTGGGAAGTCCCCTTTTAATTGGCATTACTCCCAAGTCTACTCTGACCAAAATTGTTCTTCAAAATACTTGAATTCGGCGTTAAATAACCTGAAAATGGTTGAAATGTCGTAAAACAAAAACAACCAACGAACCAACCTTCTCCGGGCTTTGATAAAACAATGGCTCGTTGGTAAAAAAAAGTTTTTAAAAAGACATTTATACGGACTAGATAATTTTTACGATAAAGTAAATTGTCAAATCTGATCAGATGCCACTCAAAATACTTTAGTTGTTTCTTGAGGGAATATATTCTTGATAACAATCGGATAAGGAATAATCTGTATCATTCTCCTTCTTTCTTAACATATTTATCGTAGTTGGTAAGTTCATAAAAACGTTTATGTTTGTGAGAAAAAGTTGAAAAACAAAAACAAATTTTAAAAAATACAATTTTCTTGATGAAATTTATGGTGTTTATTTTTGTATTTTGTTGTTTTTTTTTTACATTAGAGTCACCACCCATCAAGGTCCAGATTACTTCCGCAACTGTAAAATATTATATCGATTGCTCGAATTGCTATTTTCATATTTGTTGTTCCAGCTTATATAAATTATATTGTGCTTGAAAATTTGCGAATCAGTATATAAAAGTAAAGAATATGGAATTTCAAATTGAGTTCTTTAATACACAATTTATTTTCAGTATTGCACGGAGAAAGGTGCACGTCTAGCTTAATCGTAAAAGTATGCTCTTTATTTAATAAAATGATAGGTTGAACTATACTGCTGTACGGAAATTAGAATAGTATATATGTGGTTTGAATAGTGTTCAATTCCAGATACATTAGTGTTCCAAGGTTAGAATATATGCATCTAAACGTTGATTTCATGAACAAACATTAATTCTTAAAACAACACACCTGTGAAACAGATTTCTGTTTGCCTGCTTTCTAGCTGACTGCAATACGATCATCGTAAATCCAACGTAAATAAGTTCTTGGTGAGCTGTTCCCCTTAAGTATACCATTTTACCAAATTTCCATTATTAACGATTGCTACGATATTCTTCCATTGACTATTATGCATTATTAAATCCTTATCCTTGAGTAGACTCTGCGCTTTGAAAAGTGATGACTCCTACGTAAAAAAACACACACTGTAAATAGCATCAAGACACTTTCAAGAATATGTAAGATATACAACGGCAGAATGATAGTACCAATAAGTCAATGATCCAAGTTATCAATTCTGAAAAATTTCGAAACATTAGTATGAAGATCAGAAATAAATTCTTGCCTAACAGGATGCTTTCCCATCGCAACCTTTTAAACCATTAATAAATAAAAATGCGAAAAAAAATTAATTACACGTATAATCTTTAGTAACGGAATCATTTATAATTCATCACAATAGACATTCTCAAATATCACCTGTAGACATGCTCCTTACATTTAAATTGAAGCTCATTTCTTATCACGTTTTTTTTTAAATATACGTTTTGTTATAATTGAGTTCCTTTCAGAAATGTTTCGGTTCTTCTCTTTTTAAAAAAAATAATTTAAGAATTCAATAATTCCAGTTTTACTTTTCTGCTTAAATCTCTATTTTATATCTTAAAAATTATTATCATTGCATCAGATTAATATTAAGATAAGATGTATAGGCTGATACATTAACAGTGATCTGGCTTTTTATCGCATATAGAAGACATGTAATATTTTAGGCATACACATTTATTAGTGGATTTATCTTTCTTCCTCTGCGAAAAGATATTACTCTAGAGTCGGAAAGGAGGATTGAAGAACAAGCACTGTAGAAAAGGAAAACTGTGACTTGCAAAACTCTCTGGGCGACCCCGTCGGTATTTCTAGATAGGGGCGCCTCAGGCGATTCATAATACATTTACTCCTAAAATAAAGAAGGCAGAAAATAGAAAAGGTGATTTTCCTTGAACTAAAGAGGACCAGGATCATATCGCAATCAACAGAAAAGTGCATGCCAGTAATGGCATATATTCTGTTGATTTTGGTGCTGACGAAAATATTATTCCCAAGAAAGGCTAATTTAATATGTGATGGATACTAAATAATATGGAGGTGCCTGCCTGTATAATTGATGTTATTTCTGAATTTCGGTGGGAACAATTTTAACTTGTGTTTCAGCGTTCACCGACCAATTCGACTTTTATCGGCTATATTCCAGAAACTGAATTCTCGCACGAGATAACTACTGAGTTTATAAAATTTATGAATTGCCGTTATATATTGGTAATCATCGAAGTTATCCTAGGGTTATCATCGAGTTCTCACTAGGGTTATCATTGAGGAGCACCATTTACATTTTGGTGTATAACATAAAAAAAGGATTCCGTGTGCGTATGATTGTCTCTAATATAAAGGTTTTGTGTTTGATTATCATAAAGGGAATCGTGTGTGTGACATGTATTTTCAGAACCTACCTCTGCTTCTTCGATGTTGGACCATCTGGGAATTTCTCATCCTGGAGGGAGACTTGATACCTGTTTGACGAAGATTTATCACTCCAAGACGATGAATGGTTTTTATTTCACTTTCCCCAGAGGTCCTGCAGAAGGTGGAAGTGAAATCGGCCTGTGTGGTTCTTCTTCTACACACGTCAGCGTTCCTCTCCCCCCTCCCCAGTTAAGAGGGGGAGACAACAGAAAGCCGTCCGTCTTCTTCAAAGCTCAAATCAAATCTCACAGATCTAGCCAATCTGACCACGTCACATATACGTAATCTGGTCAGCTGACCTTCGGTTCTGGTAAACGTGTCTACACTCCACGTTTACTCACCTCTCTCTCTCTCTCTCTCAATCCATTTTGTAACATTGAGTTATAAATTAGGAAGACATGAGTATTTAGTAATAATTCATCTATAATGAATTTACTAATAATTCGGAACTGTGAGTTACGGCAGGAATCAGTTCTCATTTTCTTTTTTTTTTAATATATCTTTTACGTTGTTGGAAGATTGCATTAATTTTAGTATATTTTCCACATAACGTTTTAAATTGGAGCAATAGTCCAAACAGCATAAGAATATCTTATTGTGTTCTGTAACTTTCCCTATTTGTTCCAGCTTTAATTATAAAATGTCTGATCTACTAAAAAAATGCGAAACTACTTTATTATGGAACAAAAGCAAGTTCAGTAAAAAAAAAAAAAACTCTTTTCGGTACCAGTTCTTAGTTTGCATTTCAATTGAAAATTTAAAAAAAATATCAATGGCATTTTATATAAAACACACGCTTCTATCTTTTGTAGTTATACAAAAGTCGTGTGCTATTCATTGTTGTTCAAAAGGAAAATATACGTAAGTTACGTACAATCAATTCACGCGAATAGTGAGAATAGTTCCACAAATATCTACGATTAAGGGTATTTAAACTGAAAGTACTTCCTTCAACATGAGTTGGACGGAAAACATCGAGAGACTGCTGCGATAGAGGTGGGTTATCTCAACCGTGCTAGAAAGTTACTTACGACTGAAAGTATCTTAGAACTCTACTAGCCACTATTCACCCATGTAATATTGTCATATTTGGGCAGGTGCATCTGTTACTACTCTCTCTCTCTCTCTCTCTCTCTCTTTCTATCTCTATCTCTTCTGGACAGGGTTCTAAATAGAGTCAGATAAAACCTGAACTGTCATCTAAGCGTCAACTTAAGACCCATCAACCAAATGTTGTATCCCTCTGCCTCTTTTACAAGTATTATAATGGTGAATGCTCCGACGAATTACAAGCCCTTGTACCCCCTTGAGGTGAATACCCCCGACAAACCCGACGAGCAGCAAAATCCCACCCTTACTCAGTAGAGATCCTTGGCTGTGAGAAAGTATTCTACTATAATAGTTTCTCCCTCAGAACTTATAGACTTTGAAATTCCCTTCCGGGTTCCTGCTTCCCTAACTGTACTGACATAGAGAAGTTCAAGTGTAATGTAAATAGAAATCTTGCCACTCATCTCCCTACGCAGTATCTTTGAAACTTATGTCCTTGAAAGTAGTCTGTACATCAAAGTGCTAATGTGTCTTGTTTGGGATGGAAATGTAAAAAAAATTATATTAAAAATCTTTAAGCGAAAAACCATAATCTAAAAATAAGGCACGTCTTACAAGCAAAACATGATTTCATCTTAATGCTCAAATACAGATAAATATAGAAATTCTGAATCTATTATTCATTTTCAAATCTAGACCTGATAAATGCAATTTGATATGCCCTCGAAATTGCTATTTTGAAATTTAATGTGAAAACCAAAAATATTATTTTACATGTGGCCTTGGGCGAGTAAATAATGGTATGGTATACAACACAATAACATATCGAAGTCAAGCAAAATTAATATGAATATGTTAATAATAATATATTATACTACATAAAAAGCTTACATAACCAGAAAAAAACAAACAAAGTTATGACCTTGTGATTTAGAACGAGTGATTTATACTAAATTAATAGTTAAAAATGATTCAACTGTACCTATTGTTTTCATTAATATTAATCCATATATATTCCTAGTCTTCAATAATATTGCATCATCATTGTTACCATATGTTAGTGCGATATAACTAAAGATGTATTTAAAATTTTAGCAAAATCAGCTAAGTCATTTTGGACAAACATCGAACGGGCAGATAGGCGCACACATACAAGGAGAAATAATACGGGGAATTCCAATCCATCTGCTCAGTTGCTGAGTAAAATTTATGTAAAGATTAGGATTTACAGAACGACGAAAGTACTACTTTCAACTGAAACAAGGAAGGTAAATCAGTCTGCGATTTCAAAATGAGTTTGACTGACAGAAAGACCAAAATATATTACATTTTATCGTGCCAAACTGATTAATGGACGAAGTCTCTTATGGGCGTGCTTGAGTCTATCTAAATAATATTCTTCGATGTGAATCCGGACAGCTGTTATAATTCAAACGTCCCCGTAGCAATACATTTCTATTTAATATATAGTCTTGAATCATTAGATATTTTTACCTAGTTGTGTTATTTCTTTCCTTGACCGTAGTATAATAATTTACCAATTTATTACTTACTATTTTAAACAGTGTTTGTTTTAGTGCTTACTACTTATGTTATAATGACATAAGTAGCTTAATTCAAGACGGTAAGACCTTCTAGATGTGTGTATTGTTCTATTAATTCGACGAGCGTGTTTCCTTTTTAAGTTAAACGTATTTTATTTCCCATCAAAGAAAAAAAAACGGGCAAATGTTGATGGAGACATGGGCTGCAGGTAACCTTAGATTCCATCCAATATTGTAATCTCCATGAAGAAATTTAAGACGAAATGTAAGCTCCACAAATATGTACTAATAGACGCACGCCGCCTCTTGACAAGTTTTTATCACTCTGTAGAACTAATATGTCCTATTACACTCATAAAACTGTCCCAAACAACATTGGTCAAGCTGTTTAAGACCAACTAGCTAATAAGCCTGTATCAATCAGCCTGGGTTACTAAAAGAGATCCGCCGGATTCCCAATTTTCTCAACATTTTAAACGTGAAAATGTTCATCTTTTACGAGACTATCTTGGACTATATTAACTAATGAAGCATCCAATGTAAAGCAACACAAGATAACTAATAAGCCCTATACGTTTAGTAAAGTAAATGGCCACTAAAACATAACAACGGGCAGACATATAGCGCCTTTAATAAATTTATGAGGATGCGTCGTTTCCTAAAAATACTTTCGCAAAATAAACTCATTCGTTAAAAAAAAACACATAAAACATTGCATAGGTGTGTTTTCATCTGGTATTTATACATAGTTTTTTTAGTGTTAGCGAACAAGAAAAATCAACTTTTGTAGTAAAAAATCGCCGCAAAAAAGAATTGTAAATTAGATATAAATTGTGTTCTGGCTTGATTGCATGTAAGCTAGATTGAAAAGTAATCAATTTTAGTCAAAAAGGAAAAAAATCTGTTATATTGGCTTTATTTTACTTTTTAAGCATTGCGAATTTCTATTGTATCAGAAGATTGCTAAACGAAAATACGTTTCTAGAACACACACACACACACGCGCGCACACATATATATATATATATATTCATATGAATATATATATATATATACATGTATATATTTAGAATTACAGAATATATTTACATATATAGAAATATATACGAATAAATATAGGTGTATGTGAAAACATAAATATTATACGCACATATATGTATACATATTCCCACACATACACACACACATATATATATACATATATATATATATATATACAGACATATATATGTACATATACTAGTATATAATTATACATATACGGATATATATATATATATATATATATATATATACATACCCATGTATATATGCATGTACATATATATATATATATATATATATATATATATATATATATATATATATATATATGTAAATATTATCTGACTGAAACTGCATGAGCAAAGATTTCTCATAATTCTTATTTAAAACAATCTAAGACGTAAAACTAATAAGAGTAAATCGTCAGGAATACATTTTATTGCCGCATCATAAAAAGCCAACAATAGGCATTCGTCTCAGTAGTGTTTAGCAAAAATGAGGCTGCATTAATACCATTAGTAGTATACCTTGTACTATTACGTATTTAAATTCCGGATTAGATGCAAATGCAAATAACTAATAATTGTCAAGAACCTTACAAATTTGAACATCGCAGAGTATATATATATATATATATATATATATATATATATATATATATATCTATATATATATATATAGATATATATATATATACGGTTACCCCCCTCCCCCACAAAAAAAGCTAATTGGAGCGCATCTAGAACATATGCTGTAGAAGGGAGAAAAAAAAAGCCCAAATACCCTAGTTTTTTGATGTGATGCTTACATTATAAAGAACTAGTTATGACCAAAGGTTCATTTCATTTGGACAAAACACTAAGAAACGGGGCCTAACAAAGTTTGAGACCCTTTTTTTGGGGATGGGGTTCCCCTCTCTCTTACTCACTCTCTCTCTATCTCATATTACAACAGATAAATGAGAGCATGAATAGTATATATGATTTAGCTTAAACATGGAAAAGTAAAGGACTGAGTGTAACAACTGAAAAGAAAGGAAATATATTCTAGTAAAATTATAATAAATTATAACTTAAAACATTGCTGCATTGAGAACTGATTATATAGTGTTATACATTGAATTAAAAAAAACATACCCTATGCTTCAATATTTTATATTATATTTTTTACTAGAGTAGAGTGTCCTTTTCCTTTTCCAGTTTATTAACTAGTCCTTAACGTTTCCATGTGTAAACTGTACCATATTAGCATTTTTCTTGTTATTCATGATTTTTTCAAGGCTTCCAATAAATTCACTTTTCATTTGTTTAAGTTCAGTCTTATTTTTGCCCGACATAAACACACATGTCATAACAATGTAAAGCTGCCGTCTGCTTTCAATAAAAAAATCCCAATTATCTCACTTTCATGCTTTCATTCTCTCTGTGTTACTTTACATTATCTTTCCGCAACAGCAATGAATTATTAGCAACGCTAGTCGGTGAAGCGACGCGGTTTCTATGGAAATCTATCATAAAAACGTCGCTGACCTCTTTATATAGTTTAAAGATTTTCCTCACCAGAAAATTAATCAGAAACTCATGTTTTCATGAACGAAAATTTGTTTTTTTTTCACATCATAGCTGAGAATGTGATTATAAAATAAAAATCATTTGAAATTTTGTCGACAAATGAGCGTGCGTTAAAGCTTTAACAATTCCTAAATGACAAAAACTGCCACTAAACCATATATTAAAACACTACTGTGTGCGAATGATACACACACACACACACACATATATATATATGTAAATATATATATATATATATATATATATATATATATATATATATATATATATATAAAGTCTGTCAAGGCCGGAAGAATCATATAAAATTCTACTTGATTCTTCCGGCCTTGGCAGACGTGTTTTAAATATTCTCTCCAGTGCTTTTCCTGTGCACATTTGAACTTTTCTTTTTAATGATTTTGAATTCATTCCATGTGTAATTTTTTCCAAGGATTTCTGGCTTTTGGATCATTTTGGACCATTTGGAACTTACCTGTTAGATTGGAAGTTTTTAATTCGACAGTGTTTAGATTTTACCATTCTTGGATTTTTTACCCTTCAGCGGAGTATCCATTCATGTGAAATCTTTTCATCATTTTTTTCTTTTAACTCCTATTCCCATTTCCTCACCCATTTTTTTTTATCCAAGTAAGATCTGTGACTTACTTGTGGTTTCATTGAATACTTTTACATTCAAAATCCAATCCTGCATTTTGCTAATTCCTGCCCTCTGATGAATAGGAGAGTACTTCTTCGAAACTCCGCAGATTAAGGACTATCCACTTATCTTATGCTTCCTTTTTAAAATCAAATATGTTTTTAACTCCTTTTCAAGATGTTTTTTAACATGTTTTATTAATCATTTGTTAAATATATAAATATATATATATATATATATATATATATATATATACATACATCTATATATATGTATATATATATAACTACTTCATTTACTCACATAAAATTAATATACGAAAGTATAAATTTATGCGTAAACTTTAAGTATTTACTTCAAAAGTGCTCAATACGTAGGTAGAGCTTGTTAGTAAGTTATAAAATATATATGGCGATTGGGCTACACTGACTATTCCGCGTTTAATCCACTCTAGAATTCTTCAGGCTTTTATACATATATATATATATATATATGTATATATATATATATATATATATGCACAATCTATTTGAGTAAAGTAATTCTCCTTCATTCGTGTGACCACACTAAATTGTATATATATATATATATATATATATATATATAT
Source organism: Euprymna scolopes (assembly GCF_053919585.1). Taxonomy (NCBI): domain Eukaryota; kingdom Metazoa; phylum Mollusca; class Cephalopoda; order Sepiida; family Sepiolidae; genus Euprymna; species Euprymna scolopes. Next base: position 95,115,492 of record NC_136483.1, read on the forward strand.
ATATATATATATATATATATATATATATATTTAAGTATATATATGTATATGTATATATATATGTATATGTATATATAAGTATATATATACATATATATATGTATATATATATATGTATATATATATATATATATGTATATATATATATCAGCTAAGAAGACGGGTGTTTTCATACGACTTATATACGCTTTTCATCAGAACGTGATTCGAAATAGAAGCTTCTGCTCCCTTGTAAAGCGGAATGACACTAGCCTTATCATCGTCATATGGGTAACAGAAATCCAGCCCAAAAGTAAAAAAAAAATCAACAAAGAACGGAGAACTCGTTAAACATGCGATATATATATATATATGTATATATATATATGTATATATATATATAAATATATATGTATATATATAAATGCGATATATATATATATATATATATATATATATATATCTATTAGAGTAGATAAAGTTAGGATTTTATTAAAAACGTTAGGACTTTAGTAATAAAAAATATAAATTAAATATTTACACATCTGAACGTAACGACTTTTATTTCATAAATAGATAGGCAATCGTCCAAGTTATCCGGAAATAGAAATCTTCTAGAAAGACACGACGACATGCCAGCTGCCAGTTGGCAAAAAGACAGCGGACCATTATGGCAAACACGTTAAGTATTTTTAAAATTCATCCTTAATTTTTTTCATGTTCCATTGTTTAAACTTGTTTTTCTTGTTTTTTGCATGTATATGTATTTGTCTCTATTTTCCTGTCTTATTCATCACCCCCCTATGCTACAAAGTAAACTACCGATAAAAAAACAAACAAAACAACATGCCGGGAATTATTTTCTCTATTAGAGTTGAAAAAGTTAGGACTTTATTAAGTAATATACTTAATATATACTATTAATGCAAGCTTGCCTATATTGAAAATGCGTGCTTAATGGTTAGCCAATAAAACCGTCTTATATAGTTAGTTTTATTTTCAATTATATTCGAAATATAATACAGTCACATTAGCAAAGAAAGTTACCTATGAAAACGAACCTCCTAAATAAAAACCTTGAATAATTATCTACACTCGAATGTAAATTTAATTAAGCCGACTTTACAAATAGATAAAAGTTGATTATTGGATTTTAATTAATTATAAGGTGAAACTCCAATGATTCAAACTCGAGATTGATAACGACAAACTTCCACCCATAAATATGGGAGGGGAGATTATCATCAAAAGTGTCCTGAACTGATCACTTAGCACCGGACCTACTATTAGATATAAGTAAGTCACTTGTACCCATTCCCTTCCTCCCCTTTTTTTAATGGAGAGTAGATAATACAATGGATGTATTATCGGCAGATCCAGTAACTCTCGCTCCTCCTTTTTTGTCCCTCTGGCCTCATTCAATGGGTGATTTTTCTGACAAAGGGTGAAGAACAAGCTGCGTAATTGTCAGTAGTACTTGGTGAAAATAGTCTGAGATTTCGCAAATTTGTCTGCCTCTAATGCTGTCACTGTGGCCATGTCACTATAAGGGTTCTGGAGGTAAGCGTTTTGTCTGGGCTGACGTTATCCGCCTGATAGTCAGGGACGCAAACCTTGGATTAACCACTAAGGAGGCTGGTCTATCAGCAGGCGCCAAGTACTGGGACTGCTGTATTGCCATTTGTTGAGTGGATCTGCATCATGCAGTAGTCTCTGGTGGGACCTCTCGATGCCATACTAGTGGGTAATTTTTACGGCTTTACCTTTTCGTGTGCTACAAAAAATCTCTGTATTTTTCTCTAACTTTCCCTCTCTTACTTTCCCTCTCTGTATGCCGACCTGTTCCACAAAGCCCAACACCTCAAAATTAAATATCTCTAGAATAAAAACTTGAATAAAAACTCCATCTTCCAACGTAGACCCCTACTAGCAGGTCTCCTTCTCAAACATCAGGGGTCTACGTTCCAACCTTCCAGAGGTTGAAACCCAATTATAGGAGACGAAATCGAACATATTTGTAAGCGAAACTGGAATAGAGCCGACCACTTCCCTAGATGAGTGCATAATTAACGGATACTCTAACTTAACAGCTAAATCTGACCCCCAAGATCGCCATGGGCATGGAATATGTGCCTACATTAAAGATGGCTTCCCGTGTGGCAGGGATATCTCTAGAGAAGATCCTAATTTACCCTATATGTGCTTCAGGGTTGCACTTGCTAACACCACTGCATTTATATTTGCCCTCTATTGGCCCCACAACAGCGGAGTTACTATCCTTAAGAGCATATCTGAGAAAATAGACCACATACTGTCTGCATTTCCCTCGGCTAACATCCACATCTGTGGTGACTTTAACGTCCATAACGTGGCATGGCTTACCCATTACAATAAGACAGACGATGAGGGGAGGTTTTGTCATGAATTTGCCATTGCTTATGACCTCACTCAAATTGTTCACGAACCCGCCCGTGTGCCTGATACACCCGGTCAATATGCAAGCCTCCTAGACCTTTTTCTCTCAACTTCCCCTGAGCTATGTTCATGTTCCGTTATTTCTCCTCTAGGATCCTCCGACCACTCAATCGTATCAGTTAAGCTAAAAACGAAATGTAATAAGTCCGCAGACGTACCCCTCAACCGTACTGTATACCGATACTCTATTGGTGACTGGGATAGCTTCCGTACATTCATATCTGATTTACCTCTGTACTCCATGTTTAAAAAGGATGTGCCCTCTATAGTATCAGATCTGACCGAAGGTTAATTGTAGGCATAGACCGATTCATATCATCTAAACAATTCCAACAAAAACCTAACAGCCAGCCATGGTTCTCCCCAGAATGTCCTTCTTCTATCGCGCAAACAAATCACTTTTTCCATAGCTACCACCGTAATAGACGCACTGGGAATAAAGCTGCTTTCAAGACTGCCAGCAACCACTGAAAAAGAGTAATAAAAAATGCAAGAGAGCTATATGCCCAGTCTGTTAAATCCAAAGTAGCTGATCAGAGGCTTGGGTCCCACTAGTTTTGGCAAATAACAAATAGGATCCTGAACAGGTGCACGTCCAACCCAACCATTATCAATGGACCAGAGGTCATCTCGTCAGCGTCAGACAAGGCCAAACTATTCGAAAAGAACTTTGCAGCTAATTCTACCCTATGCGACAAAGGCCATCAACTCCCCATATTTCCTCCTATAACACAGAACACGCTAGGTAACATATAAATATCCATGCATGAGGTCGCCAAGCTAATCAAGAACCTTGATTCCAGTAAAGCAACTGACCCTGACGGCATCCCAATTATAGTGTTAAAAAAAACTTCAAATAGAACTCGCTCCCATACTTACGAAACTATTTAAGCGCTGCCTTAAGGAGAAGTGCTTTCCGACTCCCTGGAAGACCTCATCAGTTTGCCCTGTATTTAAGAATTCAGGTGATAAGTCATCTCCCTCTCAGTACAGACCAATAAGTCTCCTCTGTGTTATGAGTAAGTTGCTGGAATCCATATTAAATAGAGAAATAGTCAACCACCTAAGCAGAAACAACTTCTTAGTGACACACAATATGGTTTCCGCTCTGCAAGATCTATCGCAGTTGTGCTGACGGTTATATTTCACAGGATTAGTGAATCTCTTGACAAAGGCGTCCTTTCTAGGGCACTTGCTCTTGACATATCAAAGGCCTTCGACAAGGTATGGCCTAAGGGTCGACTGGAAATGTTTTGGCAATCATTAAATCATTTCTCTCCAATAGGCTCATAAGAGTAGTGGTCGATGGACAAAAATCAGAGGCCTGCAGTATTAATGCTGGAGTCCCTCAGGGGTCCATCCTGGGCCCAACTCTCTTCCTGATCTACATCAATGACCTCCCTCAACACATACTTAAATCATTCGTTGACATCTATGCTGATGATACGACCATCTACGGCAACTCATCAAAGGCTGTAAATGAAAAGTTCTCTCTGATTCTCTCTCCTCTGATCTCGAGCGCTTCGTCCAGTGGGGAAGACGTGGCTGGTTACCTTTAATGCATCCAAAACCAAACTCCTATCTTTAGATCATCAACGCTCTGATCCCCATATGACATCAATTGGGATTGATGGCTCTCGTCTGGGAAAGACCCAGTGGTTTGATGCGCTGTTTTTACTCCTGATCTGAAATGGAACACATACATCAAGTCTGTTTCCAAGGTCGCTGGAAAGATGGTGAGATCCTTCTACCGCTTCAGAAGATATCTCACTACTGATGCAATTATCTATCTATATAAAAGCCAAATACGTCCAACAATGGAATACTGCTGCCATATCTGGGGAGAAGCTGCTAAAAACAGCCTATCCTGTCTTGACAGAGTACAAAATATACTTCGTGGCTTAGTGGGGGATGCCCTTTTCTCTACCCTGCATCCTCTCTCCCACAGAAGAGACGTTGCGAGCATATCCTTATTTTATCTTTATTTCCATGGCAGATGCTCGTCTGAACTCCAATCTCTGGTCCCCCCTCACCAATCTTTCACTAAAAACACCCGTCTAGCTGAATCCACTGTGAAAAATTTCCCCCACTCTTTATCTGTGCCTAAATCAAACGTGGATTCTATAAACAAAGCTTCTTTCTTAGAACGGCACGCTGTTCCGTCTACCTGTTTCCCACTTGACTACAACTTTATTGTCTTCAAGTCCAACGTTAGCAAATTCCTATTTAACCGTCCCCCTTAAGTAAACACTTCATCAAATATCCACACTAACGTAATGTACTCGCAAAAACGCTTATCCCTGTGTTGCTTCCCGGCCTTGATAAGTGGTGACCACTGTGTAATATATATATATATATATATATATATATATATATATATATATATATATATATATATATATATATATATATGTATATATATATAAGTCGATATTAGTTTAATAGTGTAGCGTTTAACTAAGAACCACATGCTCATCGGTTCGACTCCTGTTCGAATATATATATATATATATATATATATATATATATATATATATATATATATATATATATATAGTAGCAAAAGTACCCGTCGTTGAGTGGGTTCAAAAACAGCTTACAGAAAATGGACTCTGATTTATCAAAGTATGGTAGGTATAGAAAAGGATTTGTTCTAAAGAGATAGCTTCGAATTTTGGGGTATCTAACCAAAGCAAAATATGATGAAAGTAAAAATAAAATAGATTAACCACATCATTCATTATACCATACCTGTTCACACTGAAATATTTATCACAATACTCTGTGGATTTATATTACAAAACCTTGTTAAACTTTGTGACATATTTCTATTATATGGAGGTCAGGTGCGAACGAACACCCCATAATTTTATTTTACCATATTTCTTCAAACTGAAACATAATTATCAAAGTATACTTGCGCAAATAGATATGAAAAGTATTTATTAAAGTTTCTGCTTATTTCCATTCTATGGAGGCTAGGCGCCAACGCAGACACTACAATTTTATTATACCATCACTATTTAAGTTAAAACATACTTATCAAAGTATTCTTATGTACATCTATATAAAAAAAAAACTTGTAAACGTCATTTTTTAAATTGTTTTTTGTTTCCATACCTTGTGGACCAGGCACGAACGCAGACCCCACAATGTTAATGAACCACTGTTCTGCCAGATCAAATATACCCATTCCTGTGGCTCGATACATCTATCATTATATGTAATCAGTTTTTTTTAAAATAGTCAATTACATAGGAACTAATTCGTGACCACACACACACACACATCCAACTTTATATTATATATTTTATATTATATATATATATATATATATATATATATATATATATACATACATATATATATTTAATGAAAACAAAGGATTTTAGTGTTTACCTGATATACGCTATGGTAATCTTAAAACTAATATAAATAAAAGTATGTGTATATATAGGAAATTTTATCCCAACCGAATTAAAAAAAAAGCTTAATACGCAATAGAGAGCAGATCTTATAAGAGAAAGAAATTTAAAAGTGTAAGTTAAACTTTACAACATATATTGTTCGACTGAATACTCCAAAAAACAACTTATAAAGTCCTTATTCTGGGGAGTTTCAGATAATGCTATTATTATTATTATTATTATTATTATTATTATTATTATTATTATTATTATTATTATTATTATTATTATTTTTGTCACCAAGTGACATAAAGAATTCAGTGCATTATATTTGTAGCAATGCTAGAATTTGTTAGTTAAGGCATTAAGTGAAACCGCAAATTATTGTAGTTATAAACTCCCAAAGAAAAAGAAATTGAAAAAGTGTTGGACATGTAAACAACTAATATGAAAACAAACCGCGCATTATATTTCAGCTTGAATGAAACTCCTCTCAAGATGATCCAAAATGCAAAATAGTTCTTTGGATAGAATGTATTCAAAAATGAGAACTATTTTGCATGTTGGATCATCTAGAGAGGAGTTTCATTCAAGCTGAAATATCATGCGCGGTTAGTTTTTTTCATATCCAATATCTTTTCAATTTTTTTTTTTTTGTAGCAATCTATAACTACAATAAATTCCGGTTTCACTTAAGGCATATATATATATATATATATATATATATATATATATATATATATATATATATATATATATATATATATGAGAGAGAGAGCGCGCCCCCCCCCAAATAAACAAAAGCTAATTTGAGGCCATCTAGCACTGTAGAACGGAGAAAAAAAGTGCCAAAGCCCCTAGATTTTTTATGTGACTTTTTGAATATACTTACTAGTCATGAACAAAGTTTCATGTAATTCCGGTTTTTGGGGTCAACTGTATATATAAGAATGAAAGGGGGGATAAAATGAAGTAAAAAGAAATAGAGAATTTTAACAAAGACAATCTGAATGAGATAAACACAGCAATCATTTATTTCATATATAAACAGCTATTTCGTAAGGAACATTTAAAGCGCATACAAATATTGTTATCAGCGCCATGATTCTTCTCCAGGCAATAAAACGAACATTTTGTCTACTGAGTTCTTATATATCTATAGCACAATCTGACGAACGCGAATCCGCACACACACAGTACACTCGTTCAATTGTAAGAATGATATCGAGACCAATCCTGAAAATATTTTGTCGAAGCCAATAAAAAAATTACCTATTAGTATATTTTGAACACAAGAATTCCCTTCTGGGACAAATTACTGTAGGTTTGCAATAATATATATTTATATCAGATACACATTTATTTTTTTTTTAATTTTCTTTATTTATTACATTTTCACCCCAAACAAGCACATTGCCACTTTTTTGTAGTAGGCTAGTATCGAGGACATAAGCATCAGGGGTACTGTGTAGGAAGTTGGACAGCAAGATGTCGGTTCACGTTCCACTTGAACTTCTGCATGTCAGTGCAGTCGGGGAAGCAGTCTAGCTGTTCTGCGGAAGAAACTACTGGAGTAGAAGACTCTCTTGCATCTAGGGATCTCTACTTTGAAGGCGTGGGTTTTAACTGCTTGTCGGGTTTGTCGGGGATATTTACGTCGTGGGGGCATAAATGCTTGCAGTTCGTCAGAGCATTCTCCGTTAAAGTACTTGTAGAACAGGCAGAGGGATGCAACATTTTGCCGATTGGACAGAGGCTGAAGTTTAGCTGACAGTTCAGGACCTATCAGATTGGCCACTCTCTTTTGAACCTTGTCTAGAAGGGAGAGACTAATGGTAGATGCGCCAGCCCAAATATGACAACAATACTCCATACATTAGCGAATGGTGGCCTTATAGAGGTACAGGATACTTTCAGGCGTTAGTAGCTTGTATCATGTCTAAACTATTATGCACCATATTATGTATCTTAGAACACCGTTTTATATATATTTATTCGTTATAATCAAATCTTACGTTACATCATCGGAGAAACACCATCAAAATACCCAACATCTTTAGATAAAGTAGTTACTACTATTCCCTCTAAATCTAAAGTTCTCATATTGCGTCCGGATTATACCGTGAACAAACATACCCATTAAAAATATACCGCCTGTCTACCCGCGGAGCATTCAAACACAAACAATTGCCCTACCTTTTCCAGTAAAACATAATAATTCCTCCCTCACCCAGTTCCGGCAATTCTAACTGGCGGCGAGCTAAAAAAAATCACTTTATCAGGAATACACATATTCTTAAATAAACAAACACGCGGGATCTTAACAAACATTGCAGCTCTCTCTCAAGCTCGAAATCATTTCAACTTAAAACAAACTTTTTTTTCTCCTTGATTCCTAAAAATAATTCTTCATTTGCTATATTTTTCCTGAAAAATCAAACACGCATGTAAGGACGGACTTGAAGGTTTATCAGATTAGCGAGGGAGAGATTATGGAAGTAAATATTAGCGGATATATATATATATATATATATATATATATATAATTATATATATGAGCAAACAGTTAATAAAATATGTTAAAACACTTTGAAATGAGTTATATATATGTGGGGGGTGTATCGGTCGATCATATTTCAAATAAAAACTTATGATTAATGTGTCTTTTCATAAAATTTTGAATGACATTTCTACTTTCTCTCGTGCCGCAGAAAGTTTGTCGTGTAGTTAATTTATATAGATCTATACACGTTCATTACTTTATTGCAGTACTTTATTTCCCTATTAGAATTATTTATCCTTCGTTCGGTTTCTCTATTTTCACTCTCACTTATTTCGGTAAATCTTCCTTTCCCTCTTTGTCTCTTTTATTCTCTACCATTTTATGCCTTTTTCTTATAGTCTAATTGAAGCTATTCTCTTCCCCCTATCTTTCCATCTCTCTCTCGCACTCACACTCATGGTTTTCTTCTTTTTCTTCTTCAAGATACGGCTCCCCTATTATAAAGAGTTTAAATGTGTAACCTTTCTCCAGACAGACACACCCTGGCGACAAAAGAAATTACTTAAAATTAATAAATGCCAAAAAAATAAAAAAATAAAAATAATGAAAGACAGAAAGCGTTTATTTCATTTTCTAATTTTGTTGTTGTTATTTTGTATTTTCTTTAATCTTGCAGGCCAAACAAGTAATTATTGAAACTACTTTTGTGTTTTGTTCTGTTTCTCCTACGAAACATTGGACGTAAAATATGAAAGAAACGCATGGAATTAATCAGCTGCTGGTGTGTTGCGGCAGTGAACATATTGTTGTGTTATTCAAAACAATATTTTCATAGGAAATAACGATTATAAAATAAATAACAAACTATTAGAAATGTACATCGAACAGTATCGCTTGCTGAGTGCAATCCACGATGAGAACTTTATGTAATTTTTAGATCTAGTCGGCATATTTAATATTAACAGAACCCGTGGAAATTAAACGGTAGTTAAAAAAAACAAAACAAATCACACCAGTAAAAAAAAACATCTTATCACATAATCAAACAGTTACATCGTGGTTGGATTAACTAAATCACGAAGCTCTGGATTTTCAGGTCCTGGTATCTCTTTTTTGATAATTGCATCAATTTGATGACATGTTATGATTTTATCCTGATCTTGCAACATTGTGACCATGTGACAGTGTTTATCGCTCTTGTTTGGAAATCCAATAACATAAACATTTGTAAATGAATACTCCAGTAAATGTCTGTCTTTAATGTATTTCAACAGTTCAGCTAGTTGTGCATGCTACACACGTAATATTAAGTCAGGTCGATTGTATGTAAGTTCTAGTGACCCAAGTTATTTATTATTTAAGAACCACTTGGATAACACGTGTATAGAAGGAATAGGACTGTTTTTTCGTATTTACAGACAACTGCTTTGTAATAATTGCTTTGTATTAATTTAAATACGATATGTAAATAGGTAATAATTTTTTCACCTGTAATACGTAAGTTAAAAAGTTCCATAATCAACAAACCTATCCTATGATTTTACTTATTTTGACATAACTCTTTAGTATGTAATAATGTTTTCACATGAAATACGTAGATTTAAAAGATCCCTAATCAACAAAATATGAGTTTACTTATTTTTACATGACGCTTAAGTAGTTAATGTTTCCCCTGAAATGTGAAGGTTTAAATAATATTTAATAAACAAAAGCACCCTATGATGGTAAATATTTCGACACAACACTTTAATCAGAATTAATGGTTCACCTACAAATGCATTGAAATTTGTACTAATTTCAACATGACATGTAATAATTTATATCAGTGTGAAATTAGTTAAACATAAAAAATATTACGGGTTTGGCATTAAGATTACAAAATAAACTGCTGCCGTTTAGAAAATTGACCCCACTTCTAAATTTCACAGTTTGGACTTTTTTCTCCTTAATCTCATCGAGTCGAAATAGTTCCTTTGTGATGGTCACAAAGTATGTGTTCAATTTAGTAGAACGTTATAATTGAAAACTGATCCCCAATGATAATATTCATAATTTTTTTGTCAACTTTTATTTTAATCTGAAAGTTAATTTTGAATCAATGAGTTTAACGTGATAATAGAGAAAAGGTAAATTGTGGAATTTAGATGTGGGGATCAATTGCCTAAACGTCCACCCAATAAATAAATAATAATTTTCATTTTGAACTTTTAATTATCAGACTGGCGGTTAAGTGGGAAAAAAGGCTCGATCCCTCTATCACATAAAAGGTAATATAATTTCCTAATCACCCCTAAGTTACTATGCGAACAAACGACCCTGGTGTCCTTCTCTGCCCTTGTGGGGAGACAATAGAGACAATATATTAACAGTAATATCGGTTTTTCAGAAGTTAACAGTTTTTAATAAGAAGAACTTGCAGCTTTTTAAAAGAAGATATACTATTTATTTTTAATTTTAAAGAATAAATACTATTCATTTTAATTGTAAAGAATAACTACTATTTAATTTTCAATTTTAAACAATATAGAAACATTTGTTACTTGTTTTCCTCCTTAACATTTTCCTTTAAAATGATAACTTCAAAGGTTTTATGATATTCTGCAAACGAATATATCATTTAAAGTTTCCGCAAATAAATAATTTACCAGATAATAAGCAATATAATTTATGCTGACAGTAGCGGCAATTGTTATACAGAAAAGAATATGCGCGTACACCTGTGGTCAGGATTTTTCGCATAAGGAATTGTATAGTAAAATATCCGAAAAATTATTACATTTAAATTCTATATTCGTATTCAGCATATCCTAAATTATAAAATACTTTATATTAAAGGAAAAAAGTTAATGTTGAAAACAAGTAAAAATTTACCATATTTTTTTAAAATTTTAAACGATATAAACAGATTTTTTTTAAAAACAATTATCGTTAGATGATACCGGGAAAAAAGATTTCCCCATTTACTCATTTTCGCCACACGAATTGAAACATATGCATTTCGAAAGTTTCTGTTTCAAAATTGTCTCATTTGTTTTTTCGTTTGTTTTGGTGTTTTTTTGGTTTGTTTTTTTTTACAATGGGGCCATAAACCTTCTATGGTTTGCGTCTGTGTCGTGTAAAAAGGGGCAGACCCCAGTAATTAAATAGCTAACTTTAAACATAAATTTTTGCAAAGGATAGAATCGAACCCAGTAAGCAGGAGTTAAAGGACAGAGATATTCAATTTATAAATGAAGCGATAGTTAATTCATTTCGAAATAACTAGATATTAAAAATGTCAGTTAAAAGAATTGACTACCAAGTTGAAAATAATGATTCAGAACACAGGATAGATTTTTTAAATAAATAGGTTATAAATAAAGCAAATCTTTCAGAAATCTATTTGGTACCAAAGCGTGATAAGGCGCATGGTAATTTGTACACGTTACGGACCACGCCTCTGACGTCACAAAGAAAGGGGGTTCCTATATATTGTGATGGATTCGAGTTAGTAAGACAGAGACAGCGAGGAACTTAGTCAGATTCTAGCCGGTTAGACTGGGTGTTGATGCCCCTTGGAGGTGAAGGAGGGGAAGATGAGACTATGTAATCGTAAGAGCTTCAGTTCCTAATTGGTTGAATAAAGAATCATCATTTATATTTGTAACATTGTATTTGTCGTCATAATGACAACAAAAAGGTAAATGTGTTTTTTTTCTATCATCTGTAAATAAACTTCATATAACTCCCTCTAAGTATTATGTGCCCACACCTCCACCATCATAAAGAATTATATCCCTCCTCTCTCTCAACTCGTGTAAAAATATGAAGTCACCAAGAATCGTCACAGTCGTCGTAAACAGTATATAAATGGCATTACCATCTTTTGTGTTATCTGAATCCGATATGATCGCATCGACTACATAACATGTCTATCGAGGAGTCAGTATTGTCAATAATTTTGTTGTGTTGATATTTTCAATAATTGAAGTTATTCGGACGTTTATACACTGCCCATCCATCTGATATAATTGGCGCTAGCAAAATAAAAACGAAAACAGAAAAAAAACGCGTGTATAATTTAATTTGAATTTAAATCGTTTATAAAATGATACGTAATTCAATGTCCAATACACACGAAATTAATAAACGGCCATGCGGAGAATAGTTCTTTTTATATTGATTAAAATAAAAAAAAGGATTTAAAAAGTGCATATTGTTTGACTAAAATAATAAAAAATGTTCTATTCATATTATTTGAAATAAAAACGAAATTCTGTATACATTTTTGGGAATGAAATAAAGTTTTTTTTCTGTCAAGTTCTCTTCATATTGTTTAATTTTGAAAAAAGACCTACTAACCGATATCATTCTTTATATATTGTTTCCATTAGCAAGAGTTTAGAATCTGTTCAGATATAACACTTAACCTTTTCTGAGCTCGATCAATGGGAGACAATCCTCTAAACTGAGGCAATTCTTAATGTTCTTCCTATCCAGATTGCCACACTTTTTGTGGCCGGATTACTTCACATTAAAACCCGACCGTTTGTCTAACTCTGCCTTTGAGAGGGGACAAGTAAATTGGAACATAACGGTGATTAGCAAATGTGGTTAATTTTATGTGATATAGAGATTGGCCTCACTCACCTACCCCAAAAAAGTCAGTTGTAAAATCAATGTTTTATTTTACTTTAGTAATCAAGTAAAATATTGGATGTTTCCTTGATTTAATAATTCGAAATAAGGCAAATATTTTTTGTTTTAATTTAATTAATTATTTTTAATTCATATCACTATAAAATAGGAAAATAAAAAAAAAACACTGTCAGTCACTACGAATAAAAACATATTTAATCTAATTTGGTTCTTGAGTAAATAATGTGAAATAAAAAACGCGATAGTTATGCATCTATGTTACCGCACTATAACTGTTATTTAAAAATAATTCTTAACATGGGGATGATTGGTTGGTTGTTTTTGTTTTACGGCATGCCAACCCTTTTCAGGTTATTTAATGCCGAATCCAAAGATTCAGAAGATTTTTTTTAATAGAATATATTTGTTGTTTTCGAGTCGATTTCTATTGAACCCATAGTTGGGACCCTAATAGGTACTACCACTCCGGGTCAGAGTCGACCTGGGAGCAATGGCAATTAAAGGGTGGCTCCACACTCCAAAGCCCGCAAACTGGGACGGCACTACTGTATATGGTTTAAGATCATATCCAGGAGCTTAACATGGGGAGTTGAGGGTATTTTGTAACTATGTTGTAATTTCACTTGACCATTTAATTTAGATTGTGAAGAATTTAAGCTCTCAAATTATGTAAATCAGTTAGCCTCTGGCTTTTTATAATAATGGGGAAAACATGTTTACTTCATTATTTGAAGGAGAGTTTAAAGAATTAAAACTGTCAATGTCTGGTTATGATTTAGTCCACCATTTTAATTCATTGTCAAGGCTCATCCACAAATAAATGAATAATAAAAATTATACGTAAAATTTTAAAATATAAAACGTTTATAAAAAGGAAAAACAACTTGTAAATACTTTTTTGAAAAATAGCGCAGTAACATACACATGTTTTTTCTTCTAATATACTTTTATTTACAAAAAATAATTTCTTTTTTTATAAAGAATCTATTATACATCCAATGAAAACTTACACAATAGAATCTTCATCTAAACACTTTGGGTTATGTCTATATACTTTTTTGAATAAACGTTAATATATATATATATATATATATATTATTATTATTATTATTATTATTATTAACGCCATTTTAGTCAACCGCCATGTTTTTTTTTAGTTATCATTGGCAAGCGAAATATTTTATCTAATCAAGATAAAACAAGGATTTTCATCATCCAATCAGAATATGATAACGGTCGTAGCAACAAGCGTATTAATGTAGTAGATTATTCACTCACTGGTATTTTTCACACAGTTTATTATGAAGAACACTCCCCTTTAAGAACAGGAAGCGCGAATACCATGGTTTTCCAGCACTCACTTATCCTTTTTTAACTATTTTAAATTAGCGTTATCTCAATAGCAGTTTAAATTTTATTTCTCGTTGATAGCAATCATTGGATGTAGCTGCAATTTGGGTGGCAATTATCCCAGTCCTCGTTGCACTCATCTATTTGAGGTCTGATAATTGTTTTCTTGTCCCGGTCTTTCTGTCCTCCTTTACCCTCAATTATTGTTGTTATTATTATTATTATTATTATTATTATTAATATTATTATTATTATTAATAATAATAATAATAATAATAATAATAATAATAATAATAATAATAATAATAATGTTATCGTTTTTGTTTTCATTGCATAGGAGTACTTACACAAGTGATGACCAGGAATTGTTCACTATTAAAAATAGATGATATTCACTAGCATCAGAATAAGTGCAAAACTTATACGTTATGAGGAGCCTTTCGCTTTTTCAGAAAACAATTAATACACCTGTTTTCTCAGCAGATTTTCTCATTAATTTTCCTTCAGAAACAGCAATTAGGTCCTTTGGAATTGTATTGCTAATACGTCATGTATTGCTTTATGGATGTTATTATTTCTAATCATAATTCTTGTCCTTTCTTTATATTGTTAAAATATCTGATAGTCTTTTCGCTAGTTAGTCTTCTTTTCTGGATTGGTAGGTTTAATCATGTCACAATAGTTTCTTGTAATTCATACAGATTAACTCTAAAATAGAAATCCTCGTTTGTCTGATGAGCTGAAGTTTTTCATAGTTTGTCATTGTCTTTTACTGTTACGTCTAAAATGAAATAAACTATTTTAGTGTACCTTTTATTATCTTCAAAAACAAAAGTTTGCTTTAAACAAAAGAAATATCTAATGTCCGTTAAGCTTTAATTTGAGTTACAGTTTCCGTTGGTTTTTATTGTATATTATAAATAGACCAAATTTTCCCCTCTAACTGAAATTATCGTAGGTTGAGAACAAGGGGTGGCACATAGAAATGTTTATGTTTACGTCATTAGCCATTACGTTATATAGCTATAGATCACAATTACATGCACATTACTTCGTAATATAAAAAAAAATCCTTTAATTGCAAGAAACACCATAATCATCACCCTCCTTACCCGAAGAGGAAGTATCTAAGTTTAGCTCTCTCTCTGTACCGAGACCTCTTAGGACACCATTCTGCACCGAGTGTAGTTATATTTGTTTCTTACTTTCCTGCGTGTTAGCCGTCATTAAGTGATTACAGATTTTTTACACAACCGAATATTCTAACACCTAGTGCATACAAAAATAATGATTTCTCCGACACATAAATCCGGCAAATTGGATTGGCTAAGAATAAAAGTTCTACAATACCCCAATTCGGTTAATACAAAATTAAACTAACGCTTCTCAAGTACAAACCCCGCTGCCATTTCTGTAAAAACGCACTATTCTTACGTTTTTATTTATAGATTTATTCCGCTAAGATTTCCTTATACAATTCACATACCTGTTCCGTTTAGAATCTCTTCATTTTTACTGATTATTTGTGAAGATATTACACTCAAACACATAAATCATTCACCGAGCAGCGAGCGATAGAGAAAAAGAGAGATAGAGAGAGAGAGAAAGAAAGCAAGAGAAAGAAAGAGAGAACCCTCTAGATGGCTTAAATTAAATCATGCTATTAGTTCACATGTAAGAATGGGGGTAACACTTATTTCGTTATATTTGGCTTTCCGGTCACAGATTCATTGTATATGTTTGCTTGTTTGTTTCTATACACACAATATAATAGGATATTCGATTTTTTAAGTTTTCAAGTCTGTTTGCATTGCAACTGCTTCACAAACTCTAAATGGTTAAAATTAATGTAGGATATTATTTTACATGTTAAGATGTGGTTAACAATTAATGTACATTATTAATAAAGACACCCCAATAGTAGTTCTAGGGACTCATCCAAGAATATTTCGTGTCATTTGGCTTTTTTAGCGTCAGTTTATATTTATATATGTTCATACACAAACCATAAATGGATATATTCTCATCGCGCTATTATTATACATGTGAGGAGGTCATTAAATTTAAATTACATTCAAACACGTTATTTTACAAATGCAAAAGACGGTAAATATGAGTATTCTTTCCACCCCCGAATAATCCTTTCAAATTAAGACTTATATGTTTTCAGCACCCCTTAAACCAGACATCACGTTTAAAATTCCGGCAAATAAGTACTTTACCACATTATTTAAAAAATACAAAACTTCGGGAGAAATACGAGGATGTTTTCCAACTTCGACCAATCCTTTAAAAATCACGTTTACAATTCATGTCAACAAGTACTTAAACATATATGAAGAAATGTTTCCCTCCAGAAAGTCTTTTGGCTGTGCTGAAAACAAAAATAACGTTTTAAATTCCGGCAAAAATTTTGAATATTGTTAGTTTCTAAAAAGTACCAGATCATTTGATATAATAATTTAACGTAAACAGAGCACCCACTTTATGACCACCTTTTGTTGGGGTCACTTAGCGTACAATGACCACAATTTACCGTAAACTGAGAACCCATTTTTTACTATTTATGGGGGGGTACTAGGCTATAATAATCGATTTGATGTGTACAAACCCCAAACAAAAAAATCGATGCTCATTTTACGTTAAATTTGTTTGTCGGACATATGCAACTATATTCCGGCATAATTTGGTGCTGATGAATTTTTTTAACAGAAGGAGGTTGTAGGTTGTCAAATGACAAAAACAACAATAGCCGTATGTTAAATATTTACACGGGAGGAGGATATATGCTACAACCGGGCAACGCCGGTTTACGGGCCCTGCTAGTTTTCAATTAGTCAAACATAATATTAAAATATACTTTGTGTTTTGCTTAAAAACTTAAGTTTAAAAAACATTTGTCGAACTGGTTAACTGATATTACAAATAGCATTTTTGTTGGTTTGTAATATTGAAGTCTAGAAAGTTCGCCAGGTTGTTATGTTCAAATTTAAAATTCTATCCTGATTAATCAGCTGAAAGTAAGTATTTAGTTGTATTTCTGTTTGTTTTACTGAACAATCGTACTTGATGGTACGCATTAATCAGTCACGAACCCTATTTTATTGCAGATGCCAATGGAGTAAAGTCATGGCGTTTTCGCAAGTTACATCCGCGATAAGGGAGCAATTTGCCCTTAATTGTTATCAATTTACTGTCAATGCTTCAATGAGACAGTCACGTAACAAATTGTTCCCTACAGCCGTGGATGAACAATAGGAATCGATTGACCCTTTCTTTGAAAGCAGTTGATGAGCCACTATCGCCCTACCCGCAACAATTTGTTCAACTGTAAGAACCCTATCATTAACTAAAGCCGGTCATTCTTCATTCAGCTTAATGTGACCTCTGGTAGTTCAACCGTAATTTACGCTTCCAATATAGGGTGGGAAGGCTGCATAATGGCCATATAGTTGACGTCATTAGCAGTCAATCTATTATTAAAAGAAAGTAATTTAAACAAGTAACACAGATTTTATAAAGACACAAATATGTTAAAAATTCTAAGATGGACATATTTTTGGGTGATATATCAAGGATTTTTTTTTAATTTAAAGGTATTATTCATGCATACTTTCTCTCCAGAAAATCAGAAACAATGATACAGTTTATATTCAATCGAAACTATACATCAGCAGCAGCTGATCAAAGTACGTGCATTTTTATTTATTTTGATGATGATTTAGACAGAACGAATACGTTCTTTTTACACGTATTTAATTATGTATCTTGCTAGTACTAATCGAAGCAACATTTGTTTGATAAATATTGTTCGTCGTAGTTGTGCAATGTTTACAATATATTTATTATGGGAATAGCGTATTTATATACACTTCCCATAACATATTTGAAAAGGTCATTTGTGGGTTTGAAAAACGATTACAAAGGAATTCTGGCCTACAAAAAAAGTTTTAGTAGACTAATGGGCATGTCTAAGTTAATGGGCATCTGTCTTATATCTATAACAAATTCTTAGACAAAGTCCTTGCAGGTAAATATCCTTTAAAAGAAGGAATACCTCAGCCTGATAGTAACCAAGTCGCTTTTGGACTGATTTTCAACGAACACCTTATCTGGTTGTATCACGTTAGTATGTAAGATGATTTGAGTTACAGATAAGGATATATATATATATATATATATATATATATATATATATATATATATATATATATACACTAGTGCTTAAACCTTCCGGGAATCTTTAGTGTAGGGTGTCACGACTAATACCAGTGGAACGATTTGAACCCTGCAACACGAGACATCTTTGGCTCGATTAGTGGAGCCCTAATCTATTCGGCTGCCATTAACGGCGTAGAATAAAGTAGAATTTAAACATCTTAATTTTAAATGTTCATTTTACATCAGTCAGACAGTGATCTAATCGTTATACGATGATCTATGCATAAGAGCTAAATTCGAACGATTTGAACCCCGTTACACGAGACATCTCTAGCTCGATTAGCAGAGACCTAATATATATATATATATATATATATATATATATATATATATATATATATATATATATATATATATATATATATATATAGATAGATAGATAGATAGATAGATAGATAGATAGATAGATAGATATGTCTATATATATATATATATATATTGTATGTGAGATTATTTACGACAGTGCTCTACCAAAAGAGGTGGGTTTAAAATATATCTGTAGTCATCGACGTACATTGCTGTTTCGTTATATCACAACTCGTCAGTGCCGCTAGACTTGCACCTCAAACAAACCGAGGATTAAACCTAGAATTATCGCGTTGAGCAGTTCTACCGATCGACCCACGGGAGCGATGACCGCAAATAAACTAGCCAAATGCATGTATGTATATATATATATATATATATATATATATATATATATACTAGCATGAATACCCAGCATTGCCATGATCCACATGAAGTTCGGTTTTGCCACACCTGCTCTATCAAGAATGTTGAGCAGTTTTTTCATTATTATATGTCAGCTCCATCGTTACCCCAACAAACATTTCAAACATAAAAGAACGAATGAAAACATGAAAATGTAACCTCCTCTCACCCGAAAAAATACGAAGTACGTGATAAAATCTCCACTAGATAATTCAACAGAAGGTATACGAAGAGAAGCTATTCTCCGGATATTGAGCATCCTTTTATGACTCTATTCCAGTGTAAGCGAATTTCTTTTATGCTACCTCAGTCTAGAAAGATTATTTACGGTACGTTGTAACGAAAACAATCTGTAAATAAGTTAGTTTCAAAAATCCCAAAATAAAATTTGTGTTAACCGGAATACACGTTTTTATGCTATAAAAATTATGAATTGTCACTTATTGTAATATTAAAAGAAAAAAAATTAACAGTGTCGGTGTCAAAAAATGTGAAAAAGAAAAAAACTAGTAAAAAAATGTAAATGAATGTTTTTTTTCTTTTTGTTTTAAATAAAGAATCGTAGTCAAATTGGACAGTTTGTATATTTTTAAATAAAAATCAACTGGACTCCAACATTAATTGCGAAACCACGGGATTTTTTTTTTATTTTAACTGGTTTAAAAAAAAGGCTTTAAAGATTTTAGTTTTAATATCCAACGAAAAAGAAAACGAAAACAAAAACAGAAAGAACAAAGGTGGCGTCTCCATCCCGTTCATAAAAAATCGATGTCGGTAAAAATAAATTAAATTAAATATGTTATCAATATAAGCAAATTTAAATAATAATATTTCATAGAAAACTTAAAACAATTCTCTCGCTATAAAAATGACTAAGGCACAGTTTTTTTATTATATCAATTTTTTAATGTAAAGGCAAATTAAATCACCTTTAATCGGATATTTTGCAAGAATCATACTATATAAGGAAGAATGAAATAATAAATTGATGGACTTTTTGTATATATCAATTATAATGTGAACAAACAAACAGAAAAGAATAAGAATTATATATATATATATATATATATATATATATATATATATATATATATATATATATATATATATATATATATATATATACAGGATTACGGAAATGGCGTAAACATGCAGTTAGTAAATGCAATACAGGGAAAGGTGAAAGGAAAGAATTATAATCCGTACAGAACAATATGTTTACATAGTTTCCATGTAATTATTAACTGAAGCTACACGCATTATTTTTCTGTACTGTTCTAAGCTGGTAAGAAAGAGAAAGAAAGAAAAATACATGCTACTCTAAATGATTGA
This sequence comes from Euprymna scolopes, assembly GCF_053919585.1. Lineage (NCBI taxonomy): Eukaryota > Metazoa > Mollusca > Cephalopoda > Sepiida > Sepiolidae > Euprymna > Euprymna scolopes. The sequence continues at coordinate 95,136,108 of NC_136483.1, forward strand.
ATAAGTAAAACAATTAAATTTTATGCATATATTCAATTATGAACATATAGGTTATATGTCTGCCTCTGTGTGTGTGCTTGTTTGTTTGAGAGTATTTTTCATGGACTCTGAAACGTTCTAATATTTTAATTTCAACCTTTAGTAGCCTTAGTATCAGGAATCAACTCCGTAGACCAAGCAGTGATAAGATGCTTTGATAGAGACTGCCCCATATACAGACAGACACACAGGTAATACCATGCTTTATAATGAAAATATTCATTTACCTGATTTAGTCTGTCTCATTCCGTTTCTTTGAATGAGGAGAACTTAAATTCGAAGGATGATGATCGCAGCCTATGCTAATTATTTATCATGACGTGAATATGTGCATAATAAAATTACTTTAATATATTTGCTGCAGCATTTTCTTCCTGTTGTTGGTAATTTTAATAAAACTAACTGGAATTACGCTTAGCGATCCTATCACGGAAATATTCAACTTTTCACATAATAGTAATAACAGTAAAGTATTATATTGTTATCTGATGGATGTTAACAACAAACAAAGAATGTGGCAATACGCTTTAATAGCCTATAATTAAAAAAAAGGTATTTAAAAATCCCAATTAAATACACGTATATAACATAGAAAGACCGTCTAGCCATTAATCTCCAAGGTATTTTATACAAATAAGGCGCACTACTATATATTTGATGGCATATATTAGCCAACATAGAATTGGTTTAATATTAATAATAATAATAATAATAATAATAATAATAATAATAATAATAATAATAATAATAATGAGCCTAAATAGGGGCGTTTAGCACGCTCGTGACAGAAAACTCGTTTAAAGAAATCAAGGAAATGTGAGTTTACGTCCTTCTTTTGTTAAAAAACGTTAAATGTTACTTTGAATGTATTTCCGAAAAAAGCCCGTTTCGATATAAACGCAGAATTCTGTTTGTCAATAAAAAATTAATGAAAATCATCTAAACCTGAATGCAAACATAAATGGACGGGTCAACTGGCGATATTTATTACTTGAGGAAAAAAAAGAGGAATTCATTTTTATTCTTTTTTGGCAAAGACGGGCAGAATGTTTGCGTATGTGGGCACGTGTGTACTAGAAAGCAATGTCACCCCCACCACCCTTCTTACGATCATTCTCTACTGACCAACGACCTGGAATTTAACTCAAGACATGAGCCCAAATATGGATGTTTTGCACGCTCGTGACAGAAATCTCTTTTAAAGAAACCAACGAAATGTGAGTTTACATGCTTTTTTTTTTAAATAGAAGTTAAATGTTACTACAATTTCATTTCAGAAAACAGTCTGTTTCGATATAAACGCATAATTCTGTTTGTCAATGCAAATTTAATAAAATACTCTAAGAATGAATACAAAAACAAGACAGACGGAGCAACTGGCGATATTTATTACTTGAGGAAAAAAAAAGAGGATTCATATTTATTCTTTTTTGGCAACGACGGGCAGATGTTAGCGTATGTGGGCATGTACGTACTAGAAAGGAATGTCCCCCCCAACCTCCCCCTTACCCTCACCCTCTACTGACCAATGACCTGGAATTTTACTCAAGACAGGAGACCAAATAGGGCGTTTAGCATGCTCGTGACAGAAAGCTATTTTAAAGAAACGAACCAAATGTGAGTTTACGCCCTTTTTTTGTTTAAAAAAAAGTTAAATGTTACTTCGAATTTATTTTAGAAAACAGTCTGTTTCGATATAAACGCAGACTTCTGTTTATCAATGCAAATTTAATGAACATCTTATAAAATTAAGGCAAAAATAACCAGACGGGCAACTAGGGATACTTTTACTTGAGGAAAATAAACAGGAATTCATTTTTATTCTTTTTTTGTCAAATATGGGCAGAATGTTAGCATGTGTGTTCACGTGTGTACTAGAAATGAATGTAACCCCCTCCTTACACTCAACCTCTACTGACCAACGACCTGACATTTACCTCAAGACAGGAGCCCAAATAGGTATGTTTAGCACACTCGTTACAGAAAACTCTTTTAAAGAAACCAACGAAATGTTAGTTTACGTCCTTTTTTGTTAAAAAAAGAAAAAGTTAAATGCTACTTCGAATTTATTTCAGAAAACAGTCTGTTTTGATATATAAGCAGAATTCTGCCTTCTAAAAGTAAATGCAAAAATAACAAGACGGCACAACTGGCGATATATATTGCTTAGGGGGAGAGGAATTCATTTTTATTCTTTTTTGTCAAAGACGGGCAGAATGTTTGCGTATGTGGCCATGTGTGTACTGGAAAGGACTGTCACTCCCACCCCACCCTCTTTACCCTCACCCTCTACTGACCCTCTTTTTTGTGAAAAAAAATAAAAAGTTAAATGTTACTTCGAATTTATTTCAGAAATTAGTATGTTTCGATATAAACGCATAGTTCTGTTTGTCAATACAAATTTAATGAAAATCCTCTTAAAATGAATGCAAAAATACCAGACGGGTAACTGGCGAATTATCTAGTTAAATGTTTGTTCGAACTTATAAGATAAACCAGTCCTTTTACCGATATAGTCGTAGAAATTTGCCTCGTATAGGAACGAGGGAATTTAATACTACCAGAGCGACGGGGAAAATTGCCATCCTCTTTTTCCATCCTACATTTCCAGGTGTAACATAGACCTATCTTCAAACGCCCTCTTTCAGAGCAGTACTTTTGATGTCTGCTAAGTAGAATACGTAGTATGAAATTTTAATTTTTAAATTGTAATTTTTATTCTATTCATTTATTTATTTATTTTTATTATTTATTTATTTATTTTCTTTTGTTTATGTCCCATATGTATGTGTGATAATTCATGGTACCTCTTGTATGTACGGGAGCTTTAGACTATCCCTGCGTCAGAACAACAGGTAAAATAATTCTGGGCTCGGTGCTGCGACAAACACCAAAATATGGAAAATGTCAATAACAAATTATCCAAACCATGAGAGCCAGAAGAAAAGTATAGGTATCATGGTCGGCAGGTGCTCCTTCAATAGCCAGCATGGGGATTCTCGTCGTCATCCTGCGAATGCTGGCCAACTTTCTAGTTTCAGAAACTCAAATAGCATGGATGCTGAACAGGTAAATATAACCTCTAATTTCAGGAAACAATAATACCGAACAAAAACAGCATAGCCATAATAACCCTCAAAATGAAAAAAAAACAAAAAAACGAAGAGAGAATTAGACAACAAAAGAGAATAGACTCGTAATGGAATGCTATTGTAGAAGTCATCCTAAATATAGATATTGAGGATATCGGAAACGTGTGAAAGAACTATGGGACCTATCCAGTGACTACCATACGACAGAACAAAGAAAAGCAAGACTGATTCTCAAGAAAGTTTGGCTCTCTAAACTAGAACTAACTGAAATTCAGCGAAAAATGAGACCGAGGGCAACAAAGAATGAAGTCTACAAACGTGGAAACCGATAACAATGAAACAGAACTAATAGAGAATGAAGCAAATAAAATAAATGAAATCATACAGCTGATGAATGAGAAAAAAACAAAGCTCCCATCGTTAAGGACCCAGGAGCAGAAGAAATTAAAAACAGAAATAGAGAAGGTAAACAAGCTCCTTCCACACATCCCAACAAATACAATCACAGACTTAAACAACCTAATTTACGCAGGCGTCAAAATGGTAAGTATTAATCTCAAATCAGAAAAAACAAACGGGAACAAGCAGACCGACAAACCTGGATGGGAAATAAGACTAGAAACTCAGATACACAAGCATAAAAAGACAACAGGAAGAACGCAATGTGGAGAAAACGGAATATTGGAAATGTAACTGGCAGGAAGAGGCTAAACAAGAAACATGAAGAACTAGACAAAAAATAAAAGCTAAAGTAGGGAGATTGAGACGATATAGATATAAGTCTCAACAATGCAAACAAAACAGAACATTTGAAACTAATAAAAGCCAATTCTACCAAAATGTGGACGGAGGAAAAACAAAAACAGAACAACCAAATCCGACAGAAACAAAACTCTACTGGAGTAATATATAGGAAGAGCGACGAGATCAAAATAAAAATGCCGAATGGCTGAAAGACTTGAAAGAAGAGTTACAACGAAGAGGGAACAACGAATGAAATCCACAAGGAAACCATAAAGAAAACCATAGGGAAAATGGCAAACTGGAGAGCACCAGGCCACGACGAGATACATGCATACTGGTTCAAAAAATTCAAAACCTTACACGAACGACTAGCTCAAAACCTGAGAAGTTGTATACAGGAAGCAAGCATCCCAGACTGGGTGGGAAAACGTAGAATTACACTGCTACAGAAGGACACGGCGAAAGGAACCGTCCCTTGCAACTATAGGCCAGTCACGTGCTTACCAACTATTTGAAAGATACTCACAGCACAACTGAGGGAACAAATCTACCACTCCCTGAATAACCGTGAACTCATCCCCGAGGAGCAGAAAGGATGCCAAAAAGCAAAAAGATGAACACATGTCCTGATATATATATATATATATATATATATATATATATATATATATATATATATATATATATATATATATATCAAAAGATCCTAAAGGGGGTAAACAGGAGGAGAAAGAATTTAGCCATGGTATGGATCGACTACAAAAAAGCGTACGACAGGATCCCCCAAGCATGGATAATAGAATGCCTAAAATGTACAAAATACTAAGCGGATTCACCAATCTAATAGCAAATCCAATTAAAACATGGAGACTGGAAGTGACAGCTGATGGATAACACATAACAGAAATTAACATACAAAGAGGCATCTTCCAAGCAGACTCACTATCCCCACGACTGTTCATCATAGCCATGATGCCCTTGAACAGTATTCTGAGAAAGTGCCAAGTGGGATACAAATTCTCCAATATAGAGGAAAAAATGAACTACCTGATGTACATGGACGATTTGAAACTTTTTGCAAGGACCGAAAGGGAGCTAGAGGTAGTATTAACACTACCAAGACCTTCAACCAAAATATTCAAATGGAATTTGGAATGGAAAAGTGCGCACAGCTACTTATAAGAACTATACATATATGTGTGTGATAGTTTATGTATATTCAAGTTTGTTTAATTTATTTATTTGTTTATTTTCTATTTTTTGTTAGTTGTAAAACTATTTTGTATCGCTATTCCTAGAGTAAATCTTATCTTATGAACACAGTTTTTCAATATTTCTCCTCTATAGTTTAATAGATGTTGGGGTTCTTAAATTACAGGATAGCAATTTTGTATGAAGGCATAATCTACATGGGTCGTCTAGGTGTCTACACTTGGTAGCTTGTCTTATTATTTTCCATTCGACTATGGGGGAACGTCCACTTACCTTGACTTCCCAGTATTTATTTGCTAGCGTTGTTCATACGGTATTTTTATTGTTGAATGTACGTTTGCGGAATATTCAGTGTAGCTTCATTGCTTCGTAATATATATTTTACAACTCACTATATATATATACCGGCGTTTACCGGTGAAAGCAAGACCCTCTCAATAAAAAATAGCAAAATAGCAGGTACTGTTTTACTTAAAAAAGCAATTAAGGCATTACATAAATAAGTGTAAAAGGTTAGGGATTCTCACTGTACTGAGAGCGTTTAGAGTGATCGAAATAAGTACAAGAAGCCCCAGTTGTTTCAATTTGTTTTCAAGTCTTCCTGTTTTTTCAAACCTTCCACCAACAGTATTAAAGTAAATTAAATTTTAATGGCGTCTTTTTCCAACGTGTAAAACAAAACGTTTACGACTTGTTTCTCTTTAGTTCTTGAGTAGTATCATGAATAATCTGCGTTTGGAATATATATCCTAAACTATTCACGTTAAGAATAAGAACAACTTTCAGAATAGACACCACAGACCACCATATCTTAAGAATGGCGTTCTGAATATACGCTAACAACTCTACTTCTCATATATATATATATATATATATATATATATATATATATATATATATATATATAATTGTTTTTCACTATAATAATTAAATACCTACAGACATTAATGTTTCATCCTTTCGGGAATCTTCAGTGCAGAGTGTCACGATTACCAACGGTCGGATGATTCGAACACCGCAACACGAGATATTTCTGGCTCGATTAGCGAAGACCGTATCAATTCGGCTAACATTAACCGCGTTAAGTAACGTGGAATTAAACATGTTTATTTTAAATGTTCATTAAGTCAGTCAGACAGTAATCTAATCGTTATACGATGATCTATGCATGAGAGCTAAATTGACCGATTTTAATTCAACTGAAAGTGCTCAACGATAAGAAACGAATTTCGTAAAGGGGATGTCATAAGAATTTTTTTTACTATAATAATTAAATACCTACATACGCTAGTGTTTCATCCTTTCGAGAATCTTCAATGCAGCGCGGCATGATTACCACCAGCCGATCGATTCGAACGCCGCAACACGAGACATTTCTGGCTCGATTATCGCAGACTGTATCAATTCGGCTACCATTAACCGCGTGAAATAACGTTGAATTTAAGCATTTTAATTTTAAATGTTCATTTACGTCATTCACACACACACACATTATATATATATATATATATATATATATATATATATATATATATATATATATATATATATATATATATATGCGAGCAGGCCCCCTTAACATGCGTTTCCTGTTGGAAGAATGCCACTTGTAAAAAAAAAAAATGTAGCAAAATATCATGGGGTGATTTCACGTAGTTTCTGTATTATTTTCAGAAAAAGCAATTAAAGGACTGTGTTACCCAGTATGAATTGATAAAAGTACCAAAAACGTATATTAGAATAATAATGTAAAGTAAAAATAAAGTTTTTGAGGTTAGGGAACGCCCACTGTATTTGAAAAGTTGAGATTTATCAAAATTATTAGAAGCAGTTGCAGGTGTTTCTGTTTGTTGTTTAAGTCTTCTTTCCAACGCTTCTACCAATATCATCAAAGTATCATCTATTTTTATGTCGTCTTTTTCCAACGTGTAAAACAAAACAAGTACGACTTTTTCTCTGCACTACTTTGAGTATTTTCATGTTCAGATCTGCGTTTTGAATAGACATCCTAAACACTCCATATTAAAAAAAAAAACTTTCATAATAGACAGCTCTCTTTTGTAGGATTGGTGTACAAATATATAATCCTAATGTAACTGTGATAATGGTTGTTAGCATGCACACTCGCAAATGCAAGAAAATGGCTTGGCAGTGTCGGTAGACGAGATGTAGATTCTTTTTTTTATCGCCAATGGATACAAACCTTTCAGTCAGTTAATTCCAGTGCATAATGCAGGTCTTTATATCGGTATAAGTAACCGCGTCCACGAAATTTGGATGAGATCTACTTAATCAGCGTAAGCGAAAACTTATATAAGTAGTTATTCTAAAGAAAAGTGCAGCTGTTGACCTAATGTACAAAATTATAACAACAAACAAAGAATATATAACTTGTGATCAATCTTGTGAATCTGACCGAACATAATTTAAATAAAATACTCAACCGACTTCAAATCCCTAGTTGATGAACTTTACGTTAAAACTGTGGCGTAGGTAATCGGTGTAAAATAATCGGTATTAGTGACTAAAACCAGAGGCTAACTTGCAAATAGCGTTCAGGTCTGTCAATTGAGGTATGGAAGCAAAAAAAAAAAAAAAAAAAGAAGAATATATCTAAATAGGTAATCCTGCAGAAATAGCCTAAGTTCTAAGGATATCCGGACCATCATGGATTGGTCGCGAGGGGAAAGCATCGGATTAAGCCGGGCGCAGTAACAGACGTAGACTGATTTAAAACAAACAAACAAACAAAAAATGAAATAAAATAGAAATACACCAAATAAATATAAAAACAACTTAGCGTATAGTGACTGACTCTATATATTTTGCTTATTTTTTTCAATAATTTTTTTACATTTTTTTAATGAAATTAATGTTTATTTTAACGATAACTTGTGAGATGTGAGTACAATTTTGATTTTTTTCAATATATTTTTCTTTTTTTCCTTTTTTATGCTTAACATAAGTATTTTTGTTTCAGAAAAACTAATATGTTTTTATGAAAATTTTAAATTATTAGGAAGGCGACCGAGAGGGACAGAGAGAGAAGGAGGAACTTTTTGGTTTCGAAGAAACTAAAGAAGAAAAAGAGAGAGAGAGAGAGAGAGGGAGGGAGAAGGTGAGAGAGACAGACGAGAAGAATATATTCAGCGAGAATATTCAGTATGTAACGGGGGTTTAAATAAAGTATATATAAATGAATTACATATAAAATCCCGTAACTATGTAAAATGTATAATTAATTACTGAAACAAATGTACAAATCGAACAAGCGAAAAACTTCCTCATGGGGCAAAAGTAGGTATCATTGCGCCATAGGATTCGTTTAACATGCTAATACGATTATTTCAGTAATATACGAATGGACTGAGCTCATTCGATCAGAAGGAGCGGAATTATTCGGTGGAGAATTTAATATTTTTGTAACGAAAAATGGAAAGATTATGTTATGTTAATGAGTATATTATTACGAAGTGTGAAACCCCATATCTGCCCCAAGAGCAGAAAAGCTTTCGGTGATGCGTGGAAGCGGGATAAGTACGTGTTATAACGTTCTTAAGTTACATAAGATAGTGGCAAAACATAGTAAATTTGCATGTGGCATCTGCTGTAGGAAAACTACGGTACTTTGGTCCAGAAGGAAATTTCTGCTATCAAAATATTATATATATATATATATATATATATATATATATATATATATATATATATATATATATATATATGATAGACATGCATTAATTTCTTACTTGATCCTTATTTATGTCTGTTTTTATTTATTTGAGTTTATATTATACATCCATTATATTAGTATATAGTGTACGGTTTTCATTATTAAATATTTTTCTACTTATTTCAAGTTATTTGTAATTATAGAAAGTTGTAACTATGTAAAATGATTATCATTTACAAAATATACCACAAATTAGTTGTGAACAACATTCAATCGAACATGGGATATCCAATATACACCACTCTACACTGTCTAATAGAGCAGACCCTTATAATATTACCCTCATTTGACAATTTCTTACCAAGCTGAACAGCTAACATTATTTCCTGCGTTGGCCCCTATTCAGACACTTGACTGACATTACATTGGAGATGAGCTATTGCGAGGAGTTGGTCGGTGCAGGATAAAGCATAAGGAAGTAGTCATGTTTGCACGTTTCAAAACATCCGTTGATTTTATTTCCGGTGGCGTCTCCTTGGCTTCCGTTTTTCGTCGCTACAGAACGGGGAAGGGAGTGCAATGATTAGGCAGCATCCCTTATCACCAAGCAGACGAAGAAGGTTTATACGAATTTATTTCATCACTCAGCTTCCAATAAGGCAATAAATTGTACGCTAACACAAGCACTCACAGACATACACGCACACATATATGTAACCTTAGATGTGTATGGTAATATCACGTATTTTCTAATGAAAAATACCAAAGACAGCACCCATCTTCATCCCATACTAAGAACATTTATATATATATATATATATATATATATATATATATATATATATATATATATATATATATATATATATATATATATGTATATATATATATATTATATAGATACAGAAACACGCTAATATGGTTATTTCAGTAATGTATTTGTATTTGTGTGTGTGTGTGTGTATGTGTATTGGGGTGGAGAGGGCTCCCATAAGCCGCGGCGAAGGCAACTTTTCTAGGAGAAGCAAATCTCTCATTTAAAAAAAACATAAAGCGGGAGACCACTACCCGCATTAAGCGGGTCTGCAGTTTAATTTGTTGCTGGCTATCTTGCTCTTGCTTGTTGCTTGATCTCAACATTTTGACCCGAGAGAGAGAGAGACTTAGCTGTCGGACAAAGCTAAGACTCTGTAACATCATCTTTGTATAGCTACTCCCTCAGGCATTTGGGGTCATGGATTTTAAATGGCTGGGGGAGTGGCACTCGTCTGACAAGACGTTGCAATCATCATATACATACATATATAAATATATATATATACACACGCATATATATATATATATATATATATATATATATATATATATAATTCATAATGCAATTATAAACGGACACATATATGTTAGTCAGTTTATTATTACAGATTAGTTAAGATATTTGAACCTGGGACCTATGTGAGTAAACCTGGCGTCCAAAAATAGGGTTTATGAAACTTAGTTGCACTGTAAATTTATATTGCTATTTATTTATGTTTTATTTTTTTAGATATAAAAAAATTGCACGTGTATCCAAATCTATTTTACAAAAAAAAGAATTTACTAACTTATTTAGGAAGATCACTTGCACTTTATAGCCAGTGATATTTCTTTGTTTAAGTGAGAATACATTTTTAAACATAATTATATCTTACACTGTCATATATATATATATATATATATATATATATACATATATATATATATATATATATGTGCGTATATATATACATATATATATATATATATATATGTGCGTATATATATATACATATATATATATATATATATGTGCGTATATATATATACATATATATATATATATATATATATGTGCGTATATATATATACATATATATATATATATATATATGTGCGTATATATATACATATATATATATGTGCGTATATATATATACATATATATATATATATGTGCGTATATATATATACATATATATATATATATATATATATATATATATATGGGAGGCTAGTGTGTGGGTGCATATGTAAATATATATATATATATATATATATATATATATCTGTGTGTGTGGGGGGGTGATATCTAACCCCAAAAGATATATTGAATAAAATCTGAAAAGTTCAATAGGAGGTATGTCCTATCAATTTTCTTTGAACAGCAGAAGACAACTATACAACTAATCTGAGACAATCATATGTTCTTCAACAAGAGTGGTAAAATGTTTCTTTTATAGGGATTTAAACACGATTTGATAAATACAAATTGTGGATGAAAAGGAAACGCAAATATTTAATATTTGCAGAGAGAAAAATAAAAAAAAAATATATAAATGTAATGAGTTCATCAATCCCACGACAAACTGAATTAAAATCACACGTGGACAGAATATAAATATAACAAAATCTGATTTTTTTTATTTATAGTTATGTCAGATTTTTTTTTATTCATAGTTATGTCTCGGAAGTAGAGTGAAACGCACATCTTATTTTTCTTTTATTAATATTATTTTTTTCTTGTACACATTTTTTGTGAATTATTCAATGGATTCCTGCGTTTGGATTATTATGGGCAATCTTCACTCAATTACGGGATTTCTTTGGATTTTACTTGTACAAATAGAAATTCTTTTAACTTTCTTGAAGTTTTACATTTGGATTTTACCTTCTCTGGATTTTTTATCTTCCACCAGACTATCCATTAATGTGTAATCACCTTTTTCTTTACAATATTCCCTCTGCTTAACTTATTTTGTTTTCAAGTAAGATCTTTGACTTATTTGTTGTTTCATCAAATACTTCTGCATGCAAAATCCGATCCTGCATTTTGGAACCCTCTGATGAGAAGGAAAATATTTCTTCGAAACTCCGGGGATAAAGCACTATCCATTTATCTAGTCTTTCCTTTTCAGATTAAATATGTTTTTAACTCATTTTAAAGTGTTTTTAAACATATTTCATTAACTGTTTGCACATATTGCAAGCTCTATTTCCTATTTGGTATTATTGAGCTTTTATATCTTGCTGAGATAATTTTATAAATATTAATTCTTTAATATTTATAATTTACTTTAATTTTACCATCTTGGATCATTTTGGTAAATTCAATTGTAATTTTCATTGTATATATATATATATATATATATATATATATATATATATATATACAAATCTATATGATAACATATACACATTTCCATAGATATATATCTATAAATATACATCTATCTATCTCTTTCTCTCTCTCTCTCTCTATATATATATATATATACATATATATATAAGTATATATTTAAATATTTATACACATTTGTGTAAAGACGTGCGTACACAAAAACACTTACGCATATACTTACATACATCAATGCATACATGTCAATATATGCAACATAATATATGTTGCATACATTTTTAAAAGAAAAATAAATTGTAATCAATGAATGAAATATCTGTTCATACCATATATATTTATTTATATTACTTTTATATATACGTACGTTTTATATAGAGTTAGTATGAGTTAAATGTGCATTAACTCAATTTCTGAACGATACTAAGGAATTTTATGTTCATTAATGCCCATTATTCGACTGTTGAATATGATATCACTACCGATTCATCCATCACACTCGGTTAATCTCTTCAAAAATATAGCTCAACACATATTCGAGGATGTTATTAACGTTAACGTACTAAGACAGATCGTTTTTTTTTTATGAATTTGTATAGTTCATACAACAACGACTTTGACAATATGTCAGTGGAATGAATATATATAGAATCATATTGCCATCTTGAAGTGTTGTTTAAATTAATTCTGATTTACTCAACGTTTACGTAAACCATCATTTAAAAAAATATATTGCAATGAAGTTTCTGTTCCAAATGTAATCTTTAAATCAAAGTCATCGAAAAACCTACCATTAATGTAAAACCTGATAATGTACTTATAATAATATTGATAACAGTGTCGTTAAATACGTTACTGCATCGTTACAATGTCGTTTAATACGCACATATCCTTAGTATAAGGTAAACGTTGACACGCGCGTGTACTCTTTTTAAAAATTGGAACAGAAAGAATAAATTACAACAACAGAATGAACTTCAGAAAATAATGTTAATAGGAGTATACTTTAAACTGCCACACTTGAAAGATTATATATATATATATATATATATATATATATATATAAATATATGTGTGTATATATATGTGTATATATGTATATATATATGTGTGTATATATGTATATATATATGTGCATATATATATATATGTGCATATATATATGTATATATATATGTGCATATATATGTGAATATATATGTCTGTATATATATATATATGTATATATATGTATATATATATATGTCTGTATATATATGTATATATATATATATGTCTGTATATATATGTATATATATATATATATATGTCTGTATATATATGTATATATATATATATATATATATATATATATATATATGTGTGTAATGTGGTGATGTGTTGGGGTGGAGAGTGCTCCCGTAAGCCGTGGTGAAGGCAACTTTTCTAGGTGAAGCAAATCTCTAGTTTAAAAAACCATAAAGCGGAAGACCAGTACCCGCATTAAGCTGGTCAGCATTTTAATTTGTTTCTGGCTATCTTGCTCTTGCTTGTTGCATGATCTCAGCATTATGAACCGAGAGAGAGACTTAGCTGTCGTACAAAGCTAAGACTCTGTAACACCATCTTTGTATAGATACTCCCTCAGGTATTTGGGCTCATGGATGTTAAATATCTGAGGGAGTGGCACTCGTCTGACAAGATGTTGCAATCATCATATATATATATATATATATATATATCTGTATATATATGTGTATATATATGTGTATATATATATACATATAGTCATCCATATATAGTACTGTTTCGCCGTTACACAGCTCATCATTGTGTCTAGACAGGACACTACCTCAAGCCAGGATCGAAACCCGCCCGCCTGTAAGGCTTCTAACCATTGTGCTAATCGGCGGCTTTGGCATCTTTCGAAATACATAAACTCGATTTGTTTACACAAAGAGCATCGCTTTATACACTAATGTTAATTCTTGTATCACTTCTTAATATGCTCAACACAAGATAAAGAGCATTATAATCATCCACATACAGTACTGTTTCGCTGTTTCATAGCGCATCAGTGCGGCTAGACAGGCAACTACCTCAAGCAACGATCGAAACCCGACCGCCTGTACGACAGTCGAGGCTTCTAACCGTTACCATCTCTCTCTCTCTCTCTCTCTCTCTCTATATATATATATATATATATATATATATTCTTCAGAATAGTTTTTATTTAACAATCAGTTGTTATGGAAACGTGAGATTTTAAGGTTTACAAAATATTACTGGCAGTAATATTCTATAAGTTATCCCATCTAAACAAGAATTACTCCATATGCAATATAGAGCAAATAAATTAAATTGTAATTCAATGAATTTCAAAAAACTCTCATTGAAATGAATTTCATATCAAAGAATTTTTATTATTGTAAGCAAGACAAAGAATGCTTTAGAAAATTAATCTCCTTAAACTATAGGGTTTCGCTGTCTACCATCTCATCAGAGGAGAAAAATATTAGCACACTATTTGCTAAAGTCAGTGAGACATGGAAAGTCAAAGTCAAAATAATAAATCTATTAGAAGGCCTTTAGCGGGAGGATTTGGAGAAAAAGGATATAAAATATTTTTAGATCCAGCTTGCTTGATAAAATTCATGTTATGCGTTCTTTACATTTGTTTGGTAATAAGGTCCAAGTTATATACTGGATAATCCGACTAGCTGTGTAGATATCCGAATCGGGCAAGTGCTTGTATAAATTTGTTTGTGGGTCCAGCGATAATAATTCAAAGTCTGGGAGAATTCTTTTTCATTAGAAGTCTATATTATTTTTAGTGGGGCGACGAGTTAATAGAAGGGAGATTAGGTAGTGGTGAGTGGTAGGAAGTGGGGTTAAATATATGTGCATATATAAACATGAACACACATATACAAACACACACCTACACACAATATACATATATAAATACATACATACATACACACATACACATACACACCCCTATATATATATATATATTATAAATTACTATATATATATATATATATATATATATATATATATATATATATATATACATACACACATATATAAACACACACATATATATATATATATATATATATATACATACATACACACATAAACATACATACATATATATATATATATAAATATATATCTTTTCAAATAGAATTCAAACAATCATAAAGTTTGACCGGTCGCGTAATTGAGGTCAGGTCGTGTACTAGATATAGAGACTTGCTTCGGGAAGGACAGAGCGGAAACGAGAAGAATATAGAGACAAGAATAAAAATAAAACACAAATAAAAATAAAAATAAAATGATGGGCAAAATATCTAAATGGAAAAATTCGTTTTTTTTCCAGATTTATACTAGTTTCATCTAAAATTTCTTAGTCAGTTTAAATTGTATTTGTTCCGTCAACTCAAGTTTATATACTGCCCATGAGGTGCTAATTATTATTGATTTTATACGTATCTATATTTCCCTTAGAAACGAGGATTGACATCAGGTTTAGAATATACCAATGTTTATGAGCTAATTGTGAAGCCAATTCTAATATTATTAATGGAACGTTTTATCTTTATTTAATGATGCTTACGGTAATTGTTCAATGTTCAATAAGCTAAAACAAATGTAACAGAGTAATGATAATACCTTACTGAAAAAAGTTTAAAATCAGTAATATCCATAGGATTATGCTCTTTAATAATATTTGACTGGGGAAATTTTCTACAACTGCAATAAAACACACAAACTTATCTATAAATACATATATACATATATATATATATATATATATATATATATACAACGTACACATACATGCACGCTACAATATATATTTTTTACATATACGCAACCATAGAGTTTATATACACTTACGCTCACTTATTCTCTATATCCTTACATCTAAGCCCATATATACCTACACATAACACGTATGGTCATATATACCTAGACATATCCTCATATATATAAAAAATATAATTAGACATAAAGAAAGAATACCATTATTTAACACTATTAATAATAACAATCATTAGTATAGGTAACTTACCTAAGTTTATCATAGATAAGTTTTAACGTCTATACTGCTAATTTAACATAAATAAGATGAAAAGAGTGGGATTGTGTAACTATGGTTATAGAATTTAATTACAATAGTACCAATAGGGATGACGCGTCATTGAATATAGTTCTTTCTTGTTTATACGTGCGGATCTGGAGCTTACCTTGCAATAGGGATTTTTACTCCTTTCCTGGTTAGTAGATGGGGGCGAAATTTTAAATTTTTTAATTGGGGAGCTACATGTTTTTAGAAATTCTATTATAATTAGATCTTTGAGTGCAAATTACGTGTAAGAGATTTAAAGTGTAGTATGGTTATGTGCTTATAGTAAGGCCCTTCTAACATGTGCATATATACAAAAAGAGAAACTTATTATATGGGTTAAAAGAGGTGATTAAGAACCTATCTTAAGAAAATGAACATTATTATATTACCAAAGTAATAGTTTAGATTTTAGTCAAAACTGATGTGTATTTAGTCCTTTGTTTTAACCTGTTTATCATTTATACAGAGAGTGTATGTTATTTTATTTGAAGATGGCTGTATTTAAATTTTTTCTTGTGTTTACATCTGGGAACTAGCTCATTCTTGGTATCTATTATAGGTTTGTTGAAGGTGATGATGGTAAATGCTTCGGATATACAAAGATTGCAAAACATCCCCTGGGGCATATGATCTAGATTTATTCAGTATTCTCCATTTAATTGAATATAGAATATTCTTCTTCTCTAGGCTGTTGATTAATTCAGTTAAGGATGTACTATTATTATCATTGTTTTGAGATCTTTAATTTCTTAAGGAATGTAGGTGGTTTGAGATTCTTATTTTTATTAAGCTTGATGATGCCCCATTATATGTGAATGTTTTCTTGTTTTATTACTGCTTATTTGTTCATCGGTCCCATTGGTATTGAGTCCCATATTGGGGGCTGAGCAAAAATGGGACCTGGGGATTCATAGCCTGGGTTCTGGTTAATCCCAAACTGGTCTTCACTGGGAATTATGTTATTGGATATGTTAGCCTGGCTGTTGTTGTTTCTGTTGTTATTATTATTCGAGCCCTCACCATATGTTTCCGTATGTATGCTTGCGTTTTGAACGCTTCGACTATATTCATTGTTTTCCTCGTTTGATTGATTGACTGCATGTTTTGGAAATTGCGTGACTGTGCAGGCGTATACCACGTCTTTGTGTAAGCAATCGTTATTAAGGGGGCACTTATTTTTATTCTGGCAGTTACATTTGTTACTAGGTATTAGGTCAATTGGTTTATCCAGCGCTTGTTTAATTTTCCTGTTATTTGTCGAACTTATTGTCTGTACTATATTAGGCATTGTGGAGTATTAGATTTTTATGGAGTGTTTGTTTAATATGGTACTATATTATGGGGGTATTTAAAAGATTTTTTCCACTATACTAAAGAGTTTTTTTGGGGTGTAAGATTTTATATTGGAGCTGAAAGGATGATTGAACCAAATTGCATTTTTACGTCTTACTTTTCTCTTATTAAATTGTTTTTTTTATTTGGGATTGGGTTGGGGGCTGTGTATTTAGTGAGAACATTTGTATTGTTAGGAACATTTTGGATTATTCTGTTGTTATTTTTTATTGTCATATTATGAGTAATTACTGAATGTATTTTTTTCGCTAAAGGGTGTTTTTTGCTATATTCTATGCGTTCTTTATATCCTGAATTCCTTAAAGCATTATTTTAGAATGTCGATACCTGGTCAAAATGGACTTTTTCTTTTGCTCAGAATACTCCTCCTAACACCCCGGCATATATATATATTTGCCCGGGTGTTTTGAGGGGTATTCTGAGCAAAAAGTCAATTTTATATTTAAATTTTACCCCTATTATGACCTCTTAAAATTTATTTTTCTGGGTTTAAATCGAGTTAGTAAGTTAGATCCATGTCCAATGAACCTATAACTTATTTCAAGTGTAAAGACCAAAAATTGTCGGAAGAATTTGGTAGAGTTCTCAAAAGTAAAATCGTTAAACTGTGATCCTTTAATCGCAAAATGTCGGGCCGAAATCCGGTCACATCGATTTTCCCAAATCTCAGTACACTGTATATCAAATTTCGAGCCTGTAGACTAAAAATTGATAGAGTTATTGAGAATGGTAATGTGCACAGACACAAATACACACACACAGCCACTTTCACTTTTATAGATATACTAGCATTGGTGTCCGGCGTTGCGCGGCTATTTGGAGGTGTATGTTAAGCAAAAAAAAAAAGCGGTCAACGTTTTTTTTTAATTTGACCCCTGTTATGACCCCTTAAAATTCATTGTTTTGGGCTCACCTAAAGTTATTAAATTAGATCAATGTCGACCAAACCTTTATCTGAAATTTCAAGTGTGTAGACTAAAAATTGTTGGAGGAGTTTGGTAGAGTTATCAAAGGTGAAATCGTTGAACTTTGATCCCTTAATCGCCAAATTTCTGGCCGAAAACCGATCACTTCGATTTTCCCAAGTCTTAGTTCCTTGTATATAAAATTGCGATGCTGTATACTTAAAATTGACAGAGTTATTGCGTAGGAAATGTACACACACAGTCACACAGACAGACACACAGACACGTTTACTCTTATAGATATACTAGCATGCGTGCCCGCGAAAGAAATATTTAAATAATTCCTAATTTCTCCGTTTAAACTTGGTTGTTTATTTTATTTATGGAATATACCTCCAAAATAAACTATCCAAAACATAATAGAAATATAATTTGTTTTATTTAAATAAAAAAACAGTGTTTTAAAAAGTGTCAGCGCGCGTTCATGCAGACAGTTTTTACGTATGAAACTAATTGAATTTTACGAGTAAAATTTTTATCAATTTTTAAACTTATAAAATATATCAAAATGTATCTATTGGTTCAATTTTACGATATTTACAGGGTCAATCTTACATTTTATGCTCTTTTCAATAAACTGAATGTAATATTTTAGACCAACATTTCTTTTTAAATTCACCTCCCCATTTTGAAATGTATATTAAAATTTAAATACTTAATTTGCTCACCAAAATTTGATATATCACAAATTGAAAATAAAAGATCAATAAATGAAATATTCTAATTTAAACCAAAAAAGGTGTTGTTTGGAAATTTACCTGTAAAGTTCAATGTATAAAACATTTTTTAAAACCACGTTGATTTTTTTATGCTATGTTTAGATTGTCAAGTAAATATCGGACGCTGACGAATTTTTTTCTATTTCATTCAATGTTTTCTTTTTTAGATATTTTGTAAAAAAATTAAGAGGAAATAAAATATATTAATCAAAACTCATGTATTTCATTAAGAACATTTTTAAAAATCGGTCGAGTGGACCAAGATACTAATTTTTGTTTACAGCACGCAATAGAAAGAGACATTACTTGTGGCGCTTCGAAGCAACTGGAAGATAAATTCGAAGAAAATCAGACATTTAACTCCCTTTATTTAAACAGTGAAAAACATCTGAGTTCGCGTTATTTTGGAATCCTCATTTAAAAATTATTTTATTTAAAAAGGACATAGAATATAAATATACATATGGATAAATTCTTAACAATGAACAATGGAATTACCCATTGAATAGAACTTTTTAAAGGCAAGTGAGTTTTTGAATTGATATACATTTTTTTATATTTGAACTAAGTAAAATTTCGATGATTTTCTTTAAATCTTTTTCAAAGTAACCCGATTTAAAAAACAAATATTCCATAATTTGCCATTAAACTTGTTATTTTTTAAAAATTTGGTTTTTGCTAATTTACTCGAAAAAATAGGTCTGGAATTACATTTTTCAAGTAGCTATGAGCTTCGAAAGATAGTAAGTCGAATTATTCTAGTTCTTATCACGCATTTTTAATGGCGGCCTATGATGCACCTAATGAAAGGCTATGTGATATGTGCTTTGAAGCTCGCACATACGTGGAATCCTCCATCATCCAGAGCCTAATTTTGCTCCTCTTACAGCCAAACAATTTTTCAAGCTTAGTCAAAGTATAACAGTGTTGCATATAAACTAGAAAATATCTTATATTCCCCAAACCTTGCTTTTATGGAGGGGAGACTTATAATTTTGCTATGGTTTAAATGACCTAAAATAACTGCAACGGGAAACCTGCTTCCAAATATTTCTCATACGGTATATTTCACAGTCTATAATTGTGATGTAATACTGGTTGTATTCATAATCGTAACCTGTTTCCCAAAGAAGGAAGATATAATATAGGAAAAATATGTGGAAGCAAGTCTACCCATACTGTTATTCCTGATAATTTTAAACAATAGCAGCAAGTTGTAGTCTCCCCTTAATGAAGGCGAGAGATGTTGAAGAAATAAGTATTAGTAACATACGCGTTTATATGTTTTTAATGGAATATCAATTCAGAGAGACGCACTTCACTAGATCGGTATTTTATCTTTTATTACTCGATTTAGAAATCTAATTTGGACTAGGAAACAATAAAATAAAATGTAACTACAACTCCTCTTCGAATTCTCGCATATTGTAATTATGTTCCAATGCATTTCTATTAATTTTGCTGGAGTATTGTTAACTCTTCTGATGAGTTAATGGCAAAATAGGTTCATTGATTGATAACATTCTTAAACGAAAGTTTTCACTACAAAATTATTTCTGGGAAGACTTGTCAACGTTAGCGTAATAAAAGTAATACATTTTGGCATAGTCAAGATCATGATATTTCGAATAGAGAGCGTTGCCATTTGATATATATATATATATATATATATATATATATATATATATATATATATATACATACATACATTCACGTGTAATCACATTTTTCTTCACCATAGTCCCTCTGCTTCACTTTTTTTGTTATCAAGTAAGATCTTTGACTTACTTGTTGTTTCATCAAATACTTTTGCATGCTAAATCCGATCCTGCATTTTGGTAATTCCTACCCTCTGATGAGAAGGAAATTATTTCTTCGAAACGCCGCGGATTAAGGACTATCCACTTATCAAGTGTTTCCTTTTCAGATTAAATATGTTTTTAACTCTTTTTCAGTGTTTTTAACATTTTTTACTGGCGGTTTGCTCGTATTATAAGCTCTATCTCCTATTTGGTTTTATCGAGCTTTTAGATCTGGCTTAGATAACTTTATAAATATTAATTCCTTAATATTTATTATATACTTTAATTTTACCATCTTAAATCATTTTGGTTAATTTAATTGTAATTTTTTTACATACAACATGACGTATCCCCAAGTACTATTACATGTCATAAACCGACTTGCCAAAGAATTTCCTTTCAATCAAAACAGTTCGCTCGTATGTTATAGGTTATTTTACGCCTTGGGTGTATACTAAATATGTATGTAGATCCCATCTGAAAGTCCAAGCAATATTTATTCTTTTTTTCTCTATTTGTATGAGTGTCTCACATGTCTCCGTCTCCCATAAATAACCATGGCCACTGATCCGTTGACATTTGCTTATCAAATACAAATATCGCCATTTCTTCCGTCAGGAATTCGACATCCGAGAAGTGACGAAGATAAGACGTCATTACCCAAAAGAAACCAAAATAATGACATGAAAGTAAATACCAGTACTCATGCTTTAAATATACATCTATAATATTTATAAGTAAAAGAATCTCTTATCAATTTTACTGTGCAAAACGGACGTTTCGACATCCTAACAGGCAGAAGGTTTACTAGCCATTCGTCTACGGATCTAATGCTATTTACAGCAAAATTTGACTAGGCAACAAAGAGTTGCTATTAGTACTTTGAAGCGATCAAGCAGATAATTTGAAATTAAAGCGTAACAGATCGACTAACTATCGTTCCAAGATGCATTTATGGATACAGATATGTGACCTATAGCTTCACCAAGAAACAAAAAAAAAACCTTTAGTCCTATCAAATGCTGACAGACAGGAGAATTACCAGCTGTAAACTGCTGACCACTGCACTTCCATTTCAGACAATTGTTGCAAGTAACCTTTTTTTTTTTACTTTTTGCTTATTCCTGGACTCTGCATACTTAAAAAAAGAAGATAGATTTACCTTCAGGTTAACCGTATTTAAAGCTAATTTAAAGCTAATTTTAATGTCTTCTTTTTTATTCTTATTGTAACGTTCCTTATGACTGTTTTATTATTCTGATATTCTGCCAATTTCCCATTTCTAGATTCTCCTTGCTCTGCTTTAATCAATGCTCCCGATCCATACTTGTTTGTGTTTTACTTTTTCCTATGCTCAATCCATTTTGTTTTTGTTTTTTTTTTACTCCAGTCCCCCTTTTTCTTTCTGTTTCTGTTTTCCTCCCTTTTAAATCAAGTTTTTCTATCAATTCATTCGTCTTCTTCAGCTTCTTTTTTATCGTTATTAATCCTCTCATCTTTCTTTTTGCCTACCTAAACGCACAATTTTCCCCTTCGTATAGTTCTCCATAAATTGCTCGTCTTTTTGAGTGTTGATCTTCCTCCCTAGGTCACTTTTTTATTTTCTGCTTGTTTTCTTCGCCTTTTACTACTTCTTTTTTTCTTATTCATCATCTTATTATTTTCAACACTGCTTTCTAGGTTTTCTTTTTTTCTTCCTGTGTTTTGTTTCTGTCACATTTTTACTAAACCTATATATTAATTCTCGTCCCTTCCAAGCATCTATATGACTTAAACTCCTGTTTGTTCTCAGATATTTATTAGTTATTTTATTATTCTACATTATTCTTCTTATTAGTTATTATATTATTCAACATCGTTCTTCTTGTTAGTTATTATATTATTCTACACAATTCTTCATATTAGTTATTATATTATTCTACATCATTCTTCTTATTAGTTATTAGATTATTCTACATTCTTTCTCTTATTAGTTATTATATTATTCTACATCATTCTTCTTATTAGTTATAATATTATTCTACATTATTCCTCTTATTAGTTATTATATTATTCAACATTCTTCTTCTTATTAGCTATTATATTATTCTACATCATTCTTCTTGTTAGTTATTATATTATTCTACATCATTTCTCATATTAGTTATTATGTATTTCTACATCATTCTTCTTATTAGTTATTATATTATTCTACATTCTTCTTCTTATTAGTTATTATATTATTCTACATCATTCTTCATATTAGTTATTATATTATTCTACACCATTCTTCTTATTAGTTATTATATTATTCTACATTATTCTTCTTATTAGTTAGAATATTTTTCTACATTATTCTTCTTATTAGTTATTATATTATTCTACATTCTTCTTCTTCTTTAGTTATTATATTATTCTACATCATTCTTCTTATTAGTTATTATATTATTCTACATTATTCTTTATATTAGTTATTATATTATCCTACATCATTCTTCTTATTAGTTATAATATTTTTCTACATTATTCGTCGTATTAGTTATTATATTATTCAACATTATTCTTCTTATAAGTTATTATATTATTCTACATTATTCTTCTTGTTAGTTATTATATTATTCTACATTTTCTTCTTATTAGTTATTATATTATTCTACATCATTCTTCTTGTTAGTTATATTATTCTACATAATTCTTCATATTAGTTATATTATTCTACATAATTCTTCTTATTAGTTATTATATTATTCTACATCATTCTTCTTATTAGTTATTATATTATTCTACATTTTCTTATTAGTTATTATATTATTCTACATCATTCTTCTTATTAGTTATTATATTATTCTACATCATTCTCCATATTAGTTTTTATATTATTTTCATCATTCTTCATATTAGTTATTATATTATTCTACATCATTCTTCATATTAGTTATTATATTATTCTACATCATTCTTCTTATTAGTTATTATATTATTCTACATTCTTCTTCTTACATGTTATTATATTATTATACATCATTCTTCTAATTAGTTATTATATTGTTCTACATTATTCTTCTTATTAATTATTATATTATTCTACATTTTCTTCTTATTAATTATTATATTATTCTACATTATTCTTTTTATTAGTTATTATATTATTCTACATCATTATTCTTAATAGTTATTATATTATTCTACATCATTCTTCTTATTAGTTATTATATTATTCTACATCATTCTTCTTATTAGCTATTATATTATTCTACATTCTTGTTATTATCAGTTATTATATTATTCTACATTATTCTTTATATTAGTTATTATATTATTCTACATCATTCTTCTTATTAGTTATTATATTATTCTACATTATTCTTTTTATTAGTTATTATATTATTCTACATAATTCTTCTTATTAGTTATTATATTATTCTACATTTTTCTTCTTATTAGTTATTATATTATTCTACATTATTCTTCTTATTAGTTATTATATTATTCTACATTATTCTTTTTATTAGTTTTTATATTATTCAACATTCTTCTTCTTATTAGTTATTATATTATTCTACATCATTCTTCTTGTTAGTTATTATATTATTCTACATCATTTCTCATATTAGTTATTATGTATTTCTACATCATTCTTCTTATTAGTTATTATATTATTCTCCATTCTTCTTCTTATTAGTTATTATATTATTCTACATCATTCTTCTTGTTAGTTATTATTTTATTCTACATTATTCTGTATATAAGTTATTATATTATTCTACATTATTCTTCTTATTAGTTAGAATATTTTTCTACATTATTCTTCTTATTAGTTATTATATTATTCAACATTCTTCTTCTTATTAGTTATTATATTTTTCTACATCATTCTTCTTGTTAGTTATTATATTATTCTACATTAATCTTTATATTAGTTATTATATTATTCTACATCATTCTTCTTATTAGTAATAATATTTTTCTACATTATTCGTCGTATTAGTTATTATATTATTCAACATTATTCTTCTTATTAGTTATTATATTATTCTACATTATTCTTCTTGTTAGTTATTATATTATTCTACATTTTCTTCTTATTAGTTATTATATTATTCTACATCATTCTTCTTGTAAGTTATTATATTATTCTACATCATTCTTCATATTAGTTATATTATTCTACATAATTCTTCTTATTAGTTATTATATTATTCTACACAATTCTTCTTATTAGTTATTATATTATTCTACATTTTCTTCTTATTAGTTATTATATTATTCTACATCATTCTTCTTATTAGTTATTATATTATTCTACATAATTCTTCTTATTAGTTATTGTATTATTCTACATCATTCTTCTTATTAGTTATTATATTATTCTACATCATTCTCCATATAAGTTTTTATATTATTTTCATGATTCTTCATATTAGTTATTATATTATTCTACATCATTCTTCATATTAGTTATTATATTATTCTACATCATTCTTCTTATTAGTCATTATATTATTCTACATTCTTCTTCTTACATGTTATTATATTATTATACATCATTCTTCTAATTAGTTATTATATTGTTTTACATTATTCTTCTTATTAATTATTATATTATTCTACATTTTCTTATTAATCATTATATTATTCTATATTATTCTTTTTATTAGTTATTATATTATTCTACATAATTCTTCTTATTAGTTATTATATTATTCTACATCATTCTTCTTATTAGTTATTATATTATTCTACATAATTCTTCTTGTTAGTTATATTATTATTCTACATTATTCTTTTTATTAGTTATTATATTATTCTACATTCTTCTTATTATTAGTTATTATATTATTCTACATTATTCTTTATATTAGTTATTATATTATTCTACATCATTCTTCTTATTAGTTATTATATTATTCTACATCATTCGTCTTATTAGTTATTATATTATTCTACATTCTTCTTCTTATTAGTTATTATATTATTCTACATCATTCTTCTTGTTAGTTATATTATTATTCTACATTATTCTTTTTATTAGTTATTATATTATTCTACATTATTTTTTTATTAGTTATTATATTATTCTACATCATTCTTCTTATTAGTTATTATATTATTCTACATTCTTCTTATTAGTTATTATATTATTCTACATTCTTCCTTTTATTAGTTATTATATTATTCTACATAATTCTTCTTATTAGTTATTATATTATTCTACATTATTGTTTTTATTAGTTATTATATTATTCTACATAATTCTTCTTATTAGTTATTATATTATTCTACATTCTTCTTCTTATTAGTTATTATATTATTCTACATTATTCTTCTTATTAGTTATTATATTATTCTACATTATTCTTTTTATTAGTTATTATATTATTCTACATTATTCTTTTTATTAGTTATTATATGATTCTACATTATTTTTTATTAGTTATTATATTATTCTACATCATTCTTCTTATTAGTTATTATATTATTCTACATCATTCTTCTTATTAGTTATTATATTATTCTACATCATTCTTCTTATTAGTTATTATATTATTCTACATTGTTCTTTATATTAGTTATTATATTATTCTACATCATTCTTCTTATTAGTTATTATATTATTCTACATTCTTCTTCTTATTAGTTATTATATTATTCTACATTATTCTTTTTATTAGTTATTATATTATTCTACATAATTCTTCTTATTAGTTATTATATTATTCTACATTCTTCTTCTTATTAGTTATTATAATATTCTACATCATTCTTCTTGTTAGTTATTATATTATTCTACATCATTCTTCTGATTAGTTATTATATTATTCTACATCATTCTTCTTATTAGTTATTATATTATTCTACATCATTCTTCTAATAGTTAGAAGTGGAAATTTGGTAAATATGATTACTCAAGTGGACTGCCCATCAATCACCTGTTATCGTCGGACTTTAAAACGACTAGAAAGTAGTACACTGAAACGCACGGAAACAAAAAAAGTTCTACAGGCGTGCAGTTCTTAGAAAGATACTTTGTTTATGGAATCTACTTTGGAATTCGGCACAGATAATGAGCGGGGTGAAAGTTGTATATAGTGATTTCAGATAGACGAGTGTTTTTCCTGAAATTTATGCGAGATGTGACAAATAGTTGGACCTCAGACGTGCACTTGCGATGAAAATAACGATACTCAGAGACTAGATCGCAATATCTTTTGCCGTGGGAAATAGGTTGCAGGGAACATAAAACAGCATCCCTTACTAGGCAACGAAATCTATTTTATTTTTGTTTTAGAAAGATACGATATTTCAGCAGCTAACCAGGTAGAGAATTGCGTCAGCAGTACGATATCTTTTTTTTTTTTACACAGTGATCACCACTTATCAAGGCCCGGAAGCCACTCAGGGATAAGGGTTATTGCAAGTACATTACGTTAGTGTGGAGATTTGATGAAGTGTTTACTTAAGGGAGCGGTTCATTAGGAATTTGTTAACGTTTGACTTGAACACATCCAAGTTGTAGTCCGGTGGGAAGCAGACAGACGGAACAGAGTTCCACAGGTGTGCATCTATGGGAAATTTAGTAGGATCCAACCATTTTCCTGCAGACTTGGCAATATATTTTATGTACGTGTTCCATTTCAAACCAGGAGTAAAGGGAAGACTCAGATACTTATCAAAATATGGAGCCTCACCACAATAAAGAAGATGCAAGAAAATAAAGATGTTGAAAAAGCCATTAATTACAATTGATGGCAGACGTGTATTTTACTTTTACTTTCGTTCGTTTTCGTTTACCTCAGTTCTGTCTGTTTATTTTATTATTCCCATATTAGTTATGTTTTCGTTATTTCAATAGGACTACTATTACTGATACATTTTATGTTTCTCTGTCTCATTATATTCTTCTGTTTCTCGCTCACAGTTCTTCCTGGCAGAAGCGGATCGTGAATATATATAATGTAACCAGACTTTGTGGACACTCTATATATATATATATATATATATATATATATATATATATATATATATATATATCATATATTCATATCTAAAAATGTTCAGGGCTACAAAGACGTAAGTGGTTCAGTTATATCAAGTGACATTTTGTGCTCTAGTATTTATTTTTCTGTTTTCCATAGCCATCAAATTTCTCATTACAGTTTTTTCAGGAAGTCAATGACGCATTTCAACTTCTACCGAACATCAATGACAGTTTGTTTTCTAAAAGTTTCACACCCTCAATATTTGCAAAGGAAAACTTTAAACATTCAAGGCATAGATGCATCAGCTCAGTCATCATGTAATGCAATTTGCCTCAAGTTTTTATTTATTCGGAATAAAATTAAAAAGTTATATAGATATATGTATGTATATATGTGTGGGTATGTGTGTGTGTGTAATATTATATTATATTATATTATACTACCTGGGTTCCCGGTGTTTTCCGGGTGCCTGGCGGTGTGTGTTTAGCAAAATAAAAAAATAAAAGCGGTCGTATGCAGACAGGCTCGACCACGCGTGGCGAAGGAGAAAACAATGGTGAAAAACAAATGTGATGTGTTTACTGTTGCGCCCATCGCTAAACTGAAAGTGACGTCGGTGTAAATATAGGAGAGACAATCGAAAAGAGAGCGAATAATTTCGAAAATATCGGCGATAAAAGTGACCCCCCTCTGTAGAAATGTGCCCAGTTGGGGGTGAAAGAATTACTGGTTTTGGCCAATGTTTGATATTATTGCCCAAAATGTCGAGATTACAAACTAAACCGATATCCCGAAAATCTGTCGTCTCGGTCGAAAGGTTTAGGCATACATACATACATACATACATACATAGATACATGCCTGCATGCATTTAAACAAACAGGTGAGATTTATATAATATATTGTGTTAAAATACATATTGCATGATTTACGACTCATTATTATGGTTAAAATAATGAGGTTCTGATCCCGAAACGAACGTTTTAATTCAACTTAATGTTCTAACTTGAGCTTGTTTTTTTTTTGTTTTTTTACAAAAGAATCACCACTTACAAAGAGCCAGAGCCCATTCAAGAATATGGCGTTAACCGTGTACAATAGTCAACAGGATAACATCATAATAATCGTTAGAAGTGTAAATTTGGTTAAGAGGAACGGCTTATCAAAAACGTGTTTACATTGTACTAGAAGACGGCCATAGTGTATTCAGCTGAAAGCAGATAAACGGAATAGTGTTCCACAGGTGACCAGGTCTTAGGAGAATCTTTGTTCATGAAATCTACGTTTAGGTTTAGACACAGATAAAGAGTGGGGAGAAATTATTGGTAATGTTTACAGCCAAACGCATGAATGTTTACCGATGGGGGAACCATTGATTAAGACTTAAACGAGCATTTGCCATGAGAATAACAATAACACAGGCTGGCACCTATTCCTCTGTGATGAAGAGGTTGTAGGGAAGTGAAAATGCATCTCCCATTAAGCTATGCATCTATTCTGAACTCTATCAACACAGGCAGGATAAATTCTTCCTAGCAGCTGCTTTACAGATGTGAAAGCCATACTCCATCCTTGGGCGCACTTGGCTCTTATATAGGTAGAGAACTGCATCAGCAGGTAGATATCTACTGGATCGATAGAAGGACCCCATCAGTTTTCCAACGACCTTGCAATGTATTTGATGTGCGTATTCCATTTTAGATCAGGAGTAAAGGTCAAGCCTATAAGCTTGTCAAAACATGGAGCTTCCAAAAGATGAGAGCCATTCATTTCAACTGATGCCAGATGGGGATCTGAACATTTATAATGCAAAGATCGGAGCTTGGTTGTAGATGCATTATAAGTAACCAGCCACTTTTCCCCCATTGCACCACATGCTAAAGATCAGAGGAGAGAGAATCAGAGGGAATTTGATAATTATTTTTTTTTAATCATAACAATGCAATATGCAATCCAATATGATCCATTTAGGCGGAATGAAGTAAAAAAAACTTAATTGGTAACTGTCTACCATATCTTAATTGTTTAAAAAATGTTATAATTATGTCACTCGGTAAACGGCTTTATTTCATTCCTATTTCCTCGTTCCTATTTTCATATCAGCTATTCAGGGATCGTCCATTTTGATCTATACTAGCGTCTCTTTATATACAAATTCATTTTTTATACTTTAAATATAATCTTGGAATTATTTTATCGTACATATTTTCAAAATGTCACTTCCTTAAACGTACAATTTTTTAATTGCTGCATATTATCTTCCCAGCAAGTTTCTAAGTATCGTGAAATGAACAATGTACACTTATGTTTTCTTAAATGTATTGCGAATGCATATTTAGTTCTCAAGTAATCAATATATCAAATATTTATTTTTGTAAGTAAATTTTTTATCAAGCAAATAGTTTTGTTTCCAAACTTGACTTATTTTATATCATGAAGTAAACATAAACAGTAAACCTGGCTCACTTTTCTTAAATCCGTATACGTCCTAGGAATAGGGAACAACATAAGTTTCTAGATATGTGCCATGGAAGATAAATCGGGAATTATATAAATATTCGGACGAATGAAACTGTTGGAAAAGCTAAGAATAGTAGTGGCAACAGCAAGTAGAAACACCAAAGAGAATATTGATGTGACAATATATTCCTGGGCTTTTCTAAAACTGACGCGTTCCTATTACTCTCAAGCTATCTATATGTAAAAAAATGAGGAAGGCGGTCATGTTTTGTATTTTGCGTTAACAATAACAAATATTCTCCGGGAAAACTTGACATTATTTATTTACTGGAATCTTGCATATCTAATGAATGCAATAATATGAATGTAATATAACTGAAAATGTTAACTTGGCATATTCTGCATATATATATATATATATATATATATATATATATATATATATATATATATATATATATATATATACATATATATATATGTGTGGGTGTGTGCGTGAATACACACACGCAAACAACCCTACAAACACGTGTATATATATATATATATATATATATATATACGTGCATCTTTCTCTTTATCTCTCTCTCTCTCTCTCTCTCTGAATATATATTATATATATATACACCCACACACCCACACACGTGTATATATATATATATATATATATATATATATATATATATATATATATATATATATATATACTCGGGTTTTTTATATTCAAAAGTAATGGACTAATTCAACGAGGTTGTTAGATAGTGCTCAATAAAAAGAGCTGATAATACTTGTTTATTGTTATATAAACATGCTCACATCCCACTGCTACAAATAGCCACTTGTTTCAATCAAACAACAGGTATCATGAGGCAGCGACTTTACTATTCAAAAGTTCAATGAATAATGGATTTTTATTTTAGGTAAGAACTCTTTAAAAGTTGGAGTTAAAAAACTTAAAACACAGAACTTTAATTAAAAAATGTAAAAAGGGAGGGGCAATTTAAATAAAGTTAAAAGATTACAATGGGGAGAAAGTGATTGAAAACGGAAGAAAAAAGGAATAGAGAAAGAAATAGAGAAAGAAAATAGAGAGAAAAAGAAGAGAGAATATATATATATATATATATATATATATATATATATATATATATATATATATATATATATATATATTCTCTCTTCTTGGACATGGATCTACCTTTATAAGCTGATTTAAGCCCCAAACAATAAATGTTAAGTGTTCATAATATGGGTCAAATTTATAAAAATTGACCTTTTTTTTTCGTTTTTTTAGACCAACATACACCTGCAAACACCCGGACAACTCCGGGCTGAAATCATTATATATATATATATATATATATATATATATATATATATATATATATATATATATTCTTTAATATAAAATAAACAAATATATTTGTTCATACTTTCTACACAACACCATTGCAGTATAAAAAAATAATTATATTTTAAAGATTCATTTTCATGCTGCAATACCACCATATACAAAGCACAAACGAATAGCAGTTATTCCTGGTGTATGTTTTAGTACCAAGTTTACTCTCTTTCTGTCTCTGTCTGTCTGTCTCTCTCTCTCTCTCTCTTTCTCATTCTCTTCCTATCTCCGTGCCTCTTACTCTATCTCTATCTCTTTCTCTTTTCTCTCTCTCACACGAATACATTTTGTTCATAATTACTTCCACACGCGGACAGAGTTAGAGACAATGTCGTTTTTTCATGTGGAAAATTCAGCAACAACAAAAAAATGGAGACTGGATGGAAACAATTTTTAAAAAATTGTCTCAGTCTAGAAAGATTTTCCTTAACTGATCTAAGGCTAAAATAGTGAAGTGTAGTTCACCTTCTATTTCTCTCCTCACTCTTTCTCTACCTCTATTTCTCTCTCTCCATCCATCTATTCCTCTCTCTTCTTCTCTCTCTATCTTAATCTTTCTATCACCATCTCTCCCTCTCTCTTTGAGCCACTTTTCCCTCTCAATCCGTCTCTCCTTTTCTCTCTTCTTCTGTCTCTCTCTCTATCTGTAACTCTCCCTACCCTCTCTGTCTCTATGTCTCAATCAACACCATCTCTCTATATATATTTATCTTTCTCGATACCCCTCTCTTTCTTTTTTCTTTCTCTATCTTATTTTTTTTTACAAGGTAGTCACCGCTTATCAATGCCCGGAAGCCACTCGGAGATAAGGGTTATTGTTTGTACAATACGTTAGTTTTGGAGATCTGATAAAGGGTCTTACTCAAGGAAGCGTTTAATCAGGGATTTTTCACATTGAACTTGAATACATCCAGATTGTAGTCAGGTGGGAAACAGGCAAACGGAACAGAGTTCCACCGGCGTGCACTTCTAGAAAAAAGCTTTGTTCATGGAATTTACGTTGGGATTTCAGCACAGATAAGGAGTGGGGAAAATCTTTGACAGTGGTTTCAGCTAGGCGGGTGTTCATCGTGAAAGATTGGCGAGGGGCGATCAGAGATTAGAGTTCAGACAAGCACCTGCCATGGTAGCGACGATAAAACAAAGACAGGCTCGCAAAGTATCTGCTGTGGGAGAGAGCTTGCAGGGAAGAGAAAAGGGCATCGCCCACTAGGCCACGAAGCCTATTTTGTACTCTGTCAAGGCAGCTGTTTTAGCAGCTCCTGCCAATATCTGGAAGCAGTACTCCATCCTTGCACATACTGGGCTTTTTATACAGATAGAGAATAACATCAAGGGTGAGATATCTTCTGGAGCGGTTGAAGGATCCCACCATTTTTCCAGCGATCTTGGCAACTGACTTGATGTACGTATTTCATTTCACCTCAGGGATAAAAGTCAAGGCCAGAAGCTTATCAAAACATGGAGCTTCCCTTAGACGAGAGCCACCCATATCAATTGATGCCAGATGGGGATCAGAGCGTTGAGGATGTAAAGATAGGAGCTTGGATTTAGAAACATTAAAAGTAACCAGCCACCTCCTTCCCCAGTGTACCACGCGCTCAAGGTCAGAGGAGAGAGAATCTGAGAGAACTTTGTCATTTACGGCCGTTGATGTGTTGCCATAGATGGACGTGTCATCAGCACAAATGTCAAGGAATGATTTAAGTATGTGTTTTGGGAGATCATTTATGTATATCAGGAAGAGATTTGGGCCTAGGATGGACCCCTGAGAAACTCCAGCATTAATATTGATGACCTCTTATTTCTGCCCATCAACTTCTACTCTTACGAGCCTATCGGAGAGAAATGCTTTTATGATCGAGAACACATTTCCAGTTATACCGTAGCTGGAAATCTTGTGAAGTAGACCCTTATGCAATACCTTATCGAAGGCCTTTGATATGTCAAGAGCAATTGCTCTAGAGAGGAAGCCTTTGTCAGGAAATTCGCTTATCCTATGAGATATAACAGTTAGCATATCTGCTGTAGATATGGCAGAACGGAAACCATATTGTATGTCACTGAGAAGGATATTACTGCTGAGGTGGTTGACTACTTCTCTATTTAATATGGATTCCAGCAGCTTACTCATGACATACAGGAGACTTATTGGTCTGTTCTGAGAGGGAGATGATTTTTCACCGTAATTCTTAAATACAGGGCATACTGATGAGGTTTTCTAGGGTATTGGGGATCACTACTATTTAAGGCAACGCTTAAAGAGTTTTGTAAGTATGGGGGCAAGTTCTAGTTTAAGCTGTTTCAGCACAATGATCGGAATGTCGTCAGGGGCAGTTGCTTTACTGGAATCAAGGTTCTTGATAAGATTGGCGACATCACGATATTTGTATGTTGCAGAGCGTGTTTTCCGTTATAGGAGGAAATACGGGGAGTTGATGGCCTTCGTCGCATAGGGTAAAATTCGCTGCAAAGTTCTTGACAAATAATTTGCCCCTGTCGGATGCTGACGAGATGACCTCAGGTCCAGTGATGATGGTTGGGAGAGAACGTACGCTTTCGTTCAGGATTCTGTTTGCTATTTGCCAAAACTGGTGGCAACCAAGCCGCTGCTGAGCTACTTTGGATTTAACGAACTGAGCATATAGCTCTCTTACATGTTTTATTACTCTTTTACAGTGGTTGCTGGAAGTCCTGAAGCCATTTTTATTCTCAGTGCATCTATTACGTTGGTAGCTATGGAAAAAAAAAGTTATTTCTGGTCGCGATGGTAGCAGCACATTGTGGGGAGAAAAATGGCTGGTTGTTAGGTTTTTGTT